>NC_092260.1:13269174-13394174 GCF_036320965.1 Panulirus ornatus | reverse complement strand
TTAAAGTTCTTTATTTTCGTTTCGCACAATGGTAATTCAATGTTGTTTTTTTTTTTCAAAAGCCTAAACTATGCCTCCTACTTTTTTCAGTGCTTGCTACATACGTATATTTCTATCAACTCTCCTACCTACGTGTTTATTAAAACCTGGCGTCTGTCTTAACGCCATTTCCAAACCTCTAAATTTGTTCATTTTTCATACAGCCTATTCATCAAATTTGTTGTGGAGTGGTGGCTAAGGCCATTCATAAGAACCAAGCTGCTGCGCCTTTGCAGGCCATGCTGTCACGTTTTTAAGAGCTGTACGTGATCTTAATGTGAAAAAATAGTCCACTTGCCCTCTGGTGTTTGTTGATAAACAAGGTTACACATTTGCTTTTGTCTAGACTCTGCAATGTAACTCGTGCTGTAATACGTAACTTCGGTTTCCAACGGAATAAAAGTAACTTTACAAATGTTAAGCTCCTTTTAATCCATAGGATACTTATGCGAATGATCCTCTAGTTATCAGCTATAAACAAAACCGTACTCCCAATAAAACAATCATGAACGTACAATATACCGTTAACAACTATATAATTACGTATCATTGCCAAGTTGTGATTTAAACCCGACTCTACCCTGCTGGGAGTTCAACTTGGAAATAATCTCTCATATATCTGCCATGGTCCACGCAGTGCAAGTGAGGAGGTCCCACAGGGAATAAACAAGGGCTCGACAGAGCACACAGTCATCACTGCACAAGGTGGGGTGTTGACATCGATCTGCACCCTCCCTGGAACCTGATGAACGTCCAGATTTGTTGGAATGAAAGACTTTTATGCTATCGTTCAGACCCATAGATGCCTTGCTGGTCCCTGTGACACATGCACTTTACGGTCTTTACCTGTCTTTAAAACTAAGAGATTATCGGAAACTACGGGATTTTTTTTTTTTTTTTTTTTGCTTTAGTTCATTACTACAACGAATAGGAACATTTCAGAGTTTAGAGACTCCGTTATCTAAGCAACCATTGACTCCGGCTTGAAACGCAGCAGATCTGATGCGTTAAGTAACGTTTAAGTTTAGCAAGACTGCACTGGTTTACCACTCCAGTGAGATCCCATACGAAAGTCTCGTGTGACAGCTGCCTCAGCAACTGACATCTATTTTGATATATCTTCATGATTATTCTCTCTCACCTCAAGTAAATAAACGAACACGTTTTCTGCAACAAAATGAGAGGGGATATATGAGTATGTGCGAGTAGTATATTCCATGGTTTGTTGACACGTGTAGCCGGCAGTAGCGTGGGCAGACGTTGAGCGTGATGGCTTGGGGCGGGCTGCACTGTTGCCAGAGTCTCCCCACCTCCACACCCTCGACTCGCACCACCACCAAAACAATCACTGTAACTTTCCAGAGCAAGGTTAAGGAAGAATTTCTTGTAACTTTAAAAGCGTGCTTTGAATGTAAACTTTTTATTACTATAAGTTAGAATACCATCAATACTGTATTAAAAAAAATCAACATCCTTCAACAAGACGTATTTCTTTGTTAAAACTAGTATCAATTGCCACTGGTTACAAGGGTGCATGTTATAATGGGCTTCTGTAAATAACAATACCCATTAGATAAGAATATGAATGTTTTCTGAAATCAGCGAGTCACATGTGTTTGGTAATTCTAGACTGTACTCAATCCAAATCAAAGCTCGTCTCGTTTACTGACAGTGTGAACAGGACATCCTTGCTCGCTAAGCGTCTTACTGCATGCTGCCATCGCGAACGAATTCCCACTGCAAGCGCAGTCTAAGTTCGGCTGTGCGTGTGATTGTCTGGAGCGCATATAACCCCTAGTATTAGTCACCAGCGAATCTGAGCGGCTGGTCCAGGATTCCCTCCCTGGATATTCTGGAACGCGGCCAAAGATGTCAGCAAAAACAGACTCTCCCTTTCAACGAACATTTCTTTTTTTGGGAGGGAAGATTTGTTAAATATGTGACAAGAAGAATCAGCTGCAGAACAAGCTAACGTAGAGCATAGGGCAGCATGACGCCAACAAACAAAGGCACCCGAAATCTGGCGGGGGCTTCGTCCAGGGGCCCATAGAAAACGAGTAATGAAGATGACACGGGCACCCAAACGTCGCCGTCGGCATATATATACGCCCTTTTTGTCTACCTTTCTTTATTGGATGTAAAGATAGAAGGCGACTCCACGTTGTGAATCCATGCTTAGTATCAACAGCATGTAAATACTGAAGTTGGATTCGATTTGGATTAGTGTGTGCTAGACGGATATTTGGAAGCGGTTCCCGTGTACAGAGTTAGGTGCGCGCGCAGCACAGAGCGAGCAGGAGATGGCGCGCCTGGGAGGCATCCAGGTGAACCTACTACTCACTTTTATACAGGAATCGAACACTAAATAATAATCCTATCATGCTCTTCTAGTCTTCGAGGGGAATCAGGGTGAAGATAAATGGTAACGATGGAGCGTCAGTACTTGATAGAGAGCTTCACCTGGATAAAGGCAGAATTATTGGTAAGTGGCAACTCAGAGCGTCCGCGCGTTGTGGAGCTCAGCATCCCATCCACAGAGCATTAGTGGTTTGAACGTCGTGGAGGGTGGACACGTTGCCGCTCGTCAGCCATATTCAAGCTAAGGCAACCCCCAAGCTTGCTGGCAAACAGCTCTAGTGTGCAGTTTTGATAAAGTCCTTCGAGGAAACACATCGTGCTCGTTCAAAGTCCGGGTGGTGGTCAAGTGTTCTACTAACGGCGGGTCATTTGTTCTTGTTTTTGAGGTTATATAAAATCTACACCCTCATTTGTGTAGGGAAACACAAATCATACCCACGCTGGATGAAAGTGGATGTTCTGCTGATATCAGTCGCTGTAGCCCGGTGAAGGTGGATATTGTGGCGTGGGCGAACGCGACTGACCCTCTGACGTTTCTGAGAACTGTAATGCTCTTGGGTGCTGGTGACAACTGACGACGCCGTTTACATGAAGCTAAAAGGTAAAGAATACAGATGAACGTTTTTCCTCCTTCATTTCCTCCATAATGTGAAGCACTATGTAATACACTAAATCTTCAACTTATCCATGATCATTGTCAATAGACTCAAGGTTTCTCTAGGAATTGATAAGTGATCAAAAGGAAATTCCAGCCTCTACCTTCCTCCATGACTGTTTGGCTTGATGCACATGATATATTTAACACAGTGAACACGCAGTCCATTTGTTAGTACGTTAATATTTTTGCATCACGTTAGTGCAGCATGTGAAGGGTGATACATGAGGCTGATGCCAGGGCCCACGGACTGAACAAAGGCCGGGTGAGGTCCCCAACATCCCACAACCACGTCGGCCCTAACAGATCGCCCCCCTCCCGGCTTTCTTTGAAGGGTCGGTTAGGGTCCCAAACAAAGGGGCTCCCAGCCACCCTCTTGCCCACTATTCTGCTCTTCATATGCCCCAACTCCCTCCCTTCCCCTGGTCAGGGATATCTGATGGCTTACCCGTCCCAGGGACACACTCACCTCCCTTCCATGCAGCTGTGACAGCCAGCGCTAGCATCTTCCGGAAATGCTATGTGCGCCATACATAGATTTTTCTTTGCTCCGCTTCCAGAATCCCACGTGGAAGACATGAACATCACGTGAAGGAAATTAGATATTGTAACTTACGTTTTGCTTAGTCACGTAATTTCACAATGTTCATAGAGGTGAAAGTTTCCAAGACGTTACTTTCTCGTGTCAATTTTCGGTGTGACCTTCGAGTTAGTCAGTGGGTCTTTGTATGCAAGTGCCTTGTGCCCCTGCTCTTCACTTGAATAATTTCTTTTTCTAGCTCTTGATTTTCTCTCCTGTGGCTATATCTCGTAATGACAAAGTCTCAGAATTTTAAAACTTACAATTCCTATAGGAAGCCGGAATTCCGATATTTTTCCTTGGATGGTGCATTTTCGGCTATTATATTTAACATCTTTCTCAACTCATAGTGGTTCTTTTATTTCATTTTATCCTCCCTTTCCTCCCTCCTTTTCCCATCTTCCTTTCCCGCCATCATCCTTTCTCCCCCTCCCTCCCTCCCAACCTCACCACGCGCGTCTGTTGTGTTTTGAACAAAGCGCGCCGGTCCCCACATGGTACGGCGGCTGCTGGGCTGCCTGGCTTTCCCACCGACCCATGCTTGATGCTCGAAATATTGCTTCTTCCTCTCCCTTCCCGCCATCACGCTCTTCCTTGGAAGTGACAGTGGGGTCGAGTAGACAATACCATGATTATGAAAAGGACATAAACCAAAGTTGTGTGGTACGTTGTAGGTACACCAAACTGGATTGTGGTTATGCTGTTAACCCTAAGAAACAGGTCACAGTCGGTCGATATATGATATGAAAGTACAGAGGTACTTAGTGACAACAACAGGATCCAATTCCTTACCTATTTTATACAATAAAGAGCTGGACATGAAATGGTGGGAAATGTGGTGTAATGAATAGTGAAAATGACTGCCTTCAGCCTTGATGAAGGACTCGTTTCCTACGAACCATATATATATATATATATATATGTATATATATATATATATATATATATATATATATATATATATATATATATATGTGTGTGTGTGTGTGTGTGTGTGTGTGTGTGTGGGTGGGTGTGTGTGAGTAGTTTTTTCACGTTGTGCCATTTGTGAAAAAAATACGGATTCCTGTTATCTGATCCAGTTTCATGAGGGATGCTTTAATGAATTCTCTGTGCATTTCGCATATTGTTAACATACCTGAATGAATTAAGAGAAACACTTAATCGATAGTTTGCTCATGAAATGATTTTCACCTCTGTGTAAGAGAGCAGTAAGGTGGGATTGTTACCGGTCACGCCACAGTTACCCCAAAGGGTCGGTCAGTGCACTACCAGCCTCGAGCCTCATCGTTACGACGGATGAATCCTAGTTGAATTAGCTTTTAATGCCTGCGTGATGAAAGTTTACACATTTCCAAAAATTATTAAGTGAAATTTAATGTCTGGCGTCATTTTACGGATATTTTGTACTTGAAACAGTTTATTGGGAAAAAGTTACCTCCAGAATCACTGCTTGGAAGACTTGGGTGAAAGTACAGTATGTATGTAGGGCAATCTTTGTTCAGAGTGACCGACGAAGGCTTGGCCATTTTCCAGATGTGTGTGTTAAGTTTCAATGACCCAAGATACTGTGTGTGCTAGGATAACGGTATCTAGAAGCGTTTCCTAAGTTTAGACTATGATGATAATTTCACCAGACCCGAGTTAAGAAAAGTCGAAACTTGGGTTCTACGGGAGTATAACTCAGTTAGATGTGGTGACGAGCTTCCATAGTCGATATTTCCACGATGGTTGAACAGCATCCCGGTGAACGAGCACGCCGGAAGTTGTGAAGGTGGGCGGTGTTGAACTATTTACCATGACAGCAGCGGGTCTGTAACGGGTCGGGCAGAACCACAGCACCTGCAGCAGCAGCAACAGAGTGTGGAGCAGGTGTGGCCAAAACGTGACGGTTTTAGAAGTGAGCGGCAGTGTCTGGAGAAGGGCAATGAAAACGATGATGAATGACAGGAAACGTGTACGGTTAAGGCTATGGACGAAGAGGGATTTAGAGAAAGGAATGTTGCAAGAAAAAGTATAGATAAGCCTAGCTGAGGTGAATGATTAGAATAAGCGTACGAGGTCATCGGAATAAGATTTAGTTAATGCTGGGATTAAGGACCTGAAAATCAGTTCTGATTAGGAAGCTGAAGTTGACCACTTACCCAATGTCACCATTCCTTCTATTCTATCATTACTTCTACTGATATTCTCAGTATTACATCACGCATCACCCATGCCTCAGGGCTAGGCTCCCTCGTCACATCCTATCGTAATCGTCTCAAAGCTCCCCAGAAATCATATCTCATAAGCTTTATGTAGATGCCTTGTACTAATAAGATCAAGCAATTATGAAGCTAAATCTATAATGTGCAACTACTGAATGACAAGTCTTAAGAATGTTTTTGAAGCTATATGTCGTTTTCATATGCAAAGATCATTGGTGTGGTCTGTTAGTAGGATGAAAAGCAGCTTACAATGCCGTGACAAAACTTTAGGAAAATAAATGAAAGACAAGTGAGCTCCTTTGTAAACCACCTGGTCCCTTGAAGTCATTCTCCACACACTCGTATTTGCCCAACATCTCAATTTTTATTTAAAAACTCATTTGTAACTGAGATTTACCAAGATTACGCTACCATATTCATAATGTAGCCAGTCACCAGGGTGAACTAGTAACCACGACATACAGCATGTCACTAACCGTCGCCTCATGTCCCACCCCGCCACAGTGAATAAGATACCTCGCCATAGGGAGGTGTGTTTGTCTTATACGGCGTAGTTTATCGCCATTCCTGGTCACTTTCTCCCCCTAATGGTTCAAACAGGCAGCCACTCGTTGTTGCTATGATCGAACCGGCATTCGACGAAAGCCTACTTTTTCAGGTTCACAATGATTAACAAAAAGTGAAAATTATGCTTGTAAGCGAGTCCCAGAAGTGGCGTTGTAACACACGTTTATGTACAGGAAGGTGTGGTTGGTAGATCAGGCAGGGAAGAAGGTGGAGGGTTTCTACAGAGTCCTCACTGTTGCCTACAAGTTTGCCTTAAGTAATGTGAGAAACTAGACTATAAATTAACAGGATATCAAGGGCTCCTCTTATGGAATTACCTATAGCTCATACCTGCCACGTACAAAGAGTTACAGAAGAACTGTGTGCTATTTAAAATTCAAATTGTATTGAAAATAGGCGACACACGGTGGGTTTGGGAGAAATTGTGGGCCTGGGAATGCAGCTGGGTCAGGTAGGCCTAGCGGCGTTCTCCCTGCCTCGTCTGGCTCCCTCCCTCTTAAAGCGAACTCTGAACTGGAAAAAAGTTCATATTTTTCATCTGTGCGATAAGACAGAGCAAAATTTGAAGTATTGTTTTGCCGTATCCACGTCAACAGTTAATGATTTAAATATATTCGTTTTACATTGAGTTCTTGTGTACTGCAGCTTATCAAACATAGAGGTATTCTCGAAGTGGTTCGTAGTCTACGTTAGAGCCACGGTTGTCTCCGAATGTCACTCTTTATCTTTCATGATTGAAAAATCGATAGCTTAATAACGCTTACTCCTTGAACTTAACCTCTTGAGCACGACGGTACGCCTCTTGGGTTTGATGGCCTGACTATTTTGGGGATCAGGTCAAATATACTCAAGGGTCGTATCGTCGTGCTTATGGAGTTAATGTATGATGTTATGGTGTTTGATGGACACTGTCCTGTTTGACAGAAACCCACAATTAGTACGTATGAGTGATAAAAGCTTGCTTTGTGTTTATGATTACTCAGCTGTGAGCTTGTTTACATGGATGTGCACAATGCATTGTATGAATGAAGGTTAGGGTGTCATTTCTTCTTTAGGAATGATAGAGGATTTCTTGAATGTATGCGATGTGAGTTTTGACGGGGTCATGAACACTTTGGTGTTACACTTGATCGATAATTTGGAGTCTGGTGGGCTGAGGTACCAATTCATCTGTGACATCAAACGGCCATGAGGGAGTGGGTGGTCAGAGTAGCTTACTAGGGTCTCTCTCTCTCTCTCTCTCTCTCTCTCTCTCTCTCTCTCTCTCTCTCTCTCTCTCTCTCTCTCTCTCTCTCTCATGCTAGGCGGTTACCAGGGGCTCTTGTTCTCCTAGGGCGCTCACTAGGCCTAGCTGGTTTTTGTGGGGCGCAAAGTATAGGATATGGGTATTGTGAATGATGGTGGCTTAGGCTCTTTGGTATGCTCGCTTGTGCTTTTGTTCTTGTAAGACGTTCATTGTGAGCTCATGATTTTGGAAGGTGTTCATAGGGGATGTTGACTTTTGTAAGGCGCTCAACAGGTGATCGAACTGTCATGTAATCCTCATAGGAGGCTCTGGCTCGTATGGAGTGCTCACATGGGGCTCTAGCTCTCTTGGGAGTTTCACCGGAGACTTTTGTAACGTTAAAACCAGAGACTAGTTGTTTTTTTCTTGGGTTGCTGACTTGTTAAGTGCTGATCCTGTATATGCTTTAGACGGACAGGGGTATTAATTGTGGGCTCTATCCATTGTGAGGTGCTCATCAGGGGCTGCGGTTCTTGTGTTATGCTCGCTTTGGGGATGTTCAGTCTTAACGAACTCGGGCATCCTTACTCGACAGAGGTGACTACATGAAGTCCTGGTTGTCAGTTTCTCGTCGAAGGGGTAGTTGCTTCTGGGACCTCTTTGTTTTTGTGGGTATCGTATACCTTCAGCTGTTGATTTAGCTTTACATAAGACAGAATATTTCAACGTTACTAATTTCGGTCATAACCTCTCAAGAGTCCCCATAAACTGAAACATTACACTTGCAGAATAATCTTTTAAGTAGGAGAACCCTTTCCCATCCGTCTTTCGTTAGCTACCACCTCAGGGTGAACAATAACCACGACGCAGATTAGCAACCTGTCGTTACGAGTGCCCAAGAGTATCGGGGTTCGCCTGAAGTGCAAGGTATAGCCTGATCCATCCCATGATAAAGCCAGCCAGGCACGCTCTGCGCTGAGGTTAGACAGGAGTGTGCCGGCCGTCGCTCGTAGACCCGAGCATATCGGGGGCAACTCACCCGTCAGGCGAGACCCGTTGCACTGCATCACTTGATTTCCCAAGTGCGTGCGCTGGGCATTTCCCAATTACGTGTATTTTTTCTTCTGCTTAGATATGGGCTTGAGCGTGTAGAAGGTTGTTATGCGTATAAGCTAGAATGAAGACTGCATGTATGTATGTATCAGGTTTTGTTGGCTTAGCTGTAATGCTGATTGATAACTGGTTATTGTATTATTTCCAATATTAGATCAGATATTTTTGTAGCAATAATTACTGTATTTATCTATTTTTTTTTTTTTTTTTTTTTTTTTTACCAGGGAACTTCCCTAACATTTTGTAAGCTCCTGCATCCAGCAGGTAACTCTACTGGGCTTTGTATGACTTTCATTAGACACTTCTATCAACATTGAATCTTGACCTAAGAAGAATGGCCCAAAAAATTTCGGCCTAAAAACCATGGATCCTTGTCCACACCACTCTTCCGAAACAGCGACACTGACCGATACAAGTCTCACTCTAACTTAAAGTTACATAACCTTGTCTACTCTATGTGATGAAGAGTTTTTGCCGTCGTGTGGCACCATCACGACCAGAGCCAACCCGGTCATTACTGTCCTCGGGCAAAGTTGGTCAACGTTAAGACTACTTTTTTCCCCGTGCGAGACTCCTAGAGAAGTTGAAGGTGTCCGTGAAGTTATATTTCACTCATGCACTTGCAATTAGTCATCGACTTTTAAGTGGCGTTTCAAATGGATAATATGATTCTTGTTCTGACGACACTGTTGAGAGTGTAACGATAATTGTAATTAACGGACTGTTGAAATGCCTGTTCTTTATCAAAGACAGGTTTTTCATATCTTCCAAAATTCAGAAATACTTGTCCACGTCTCTTCTTTTTCCCTTTCATTAACCTCTTTATATTTCAATTACCGCCCGGCCTTGATGTGGACTTCAGTCCGCGACTGGGACCTCTAACGTAAAGAAATAAAAGTGGACTTATAGAGAAGTACACATCAAAAAGTGGAATGAAATTGTGAAACAAGTCTTAACATACCTAAAGAGGTGGCAGTTGAGGTACAGTCTGCTGGAATTATTGATCATGTCACAAAGATTGTAATGATGGTGTTCTTGTAGCGGTCTGCAGGAGTGCGTATATAGGTTCTTTGCGGATGAGGCACTGACTTGTAACTCAAGGTCTAGGGATCTCCTCTTTGCACCTTTTCTGTTATCACTCACTTTGTGTTGAGATGCAGGGAGTCCCAAGTGTTATGAGTTGGCAGAGAAAATAAAGACGATAGTAGAAAGATTTGATGATGGTAGTGAAGTTTACTTCAAGTTTAGTTTCTCACAAGTGACGAAAAGCTTGATAGACCGAACAGCTTGGAGGGGACTGGGGCGTTATAAGATCGTAGGGGATGAATCAGGGTTTTAATGAAGGCTGATGTGCATGACAACGGTTTTGGTGTGCTCGATGGCGTGTATCTACATGTATGTGCATACATGGAGGTGTGTGCATATATGAAGTGCAATTAGCTCTAAGGCTTGTGTAGCTATTACAGACCACCTAATCATGTACTTACCTTTTATACACCTAATCATGTACTTGCCCTTTATAGAGGTCATTCATCCTTGGTTCGTATTGTTGCTGTTAATGGTACAAGGATAACATTACCTACCTTTATGTCAATCTTCCCACTGTGCTTTTGTTTCCAAAACATTATATGACTGAAATACCACCGGGGAATTATTCTCGTGTACACCTTAGGGAGTAAATCTTCCTCGTGTCTTTAATGCTTTATGTGTATGGCGCCAAGCTTGTGGAGGGTTCGAGTCCCTTCCTCAGTCGCCTCCAGTGGTGAATATGTATGTAGCAGTAAACCAATATGAACTGCGAATCTTTGGATGATGTTTGTTTCAGTCGTCTCTTAATGTGATATCATTACGATACATTATGAATTGTGTCGTTAGGACAAGGGTGATGAACATCATCATAATCGGTTTTAATCCTTGACCTGATTATGGTTATCCGCCCTGTTATTTTCCTGGCATAACTGAATTACATATTCTTAAGAATAAACGTTATAGGTAAAATCATCTGATGATGATTCTTCCGTTCTTGGACTAAGCACTAAGGATGTTTGACACCTTGTACAAGGTTCTCGTTTTGAGTTTATTCTACTCTCTTCAAGTGCCGTCTCAGCTAAGCTAATCTAATATATATATATATATATATATATATATATATATATATATATATATATATATATATATATATATATATATATTGTGTTCTGTTGCTAAAAGTGGAATAAAATAATTGGTCTTGTCACTCTTTGCTTGTGGAAAACGAATGTGTCCGTGGTTTTAAAAACTCTGTCGAATGATGCCAGCCAATCTAGGATTTATTACTTTCATTGCTATTATTATTATTATTATTATTATTATTATTATTATTATTATTGCTGTTATTATTTCGCCAATCACGTATGGGTGTACTAAAGGCGACTCTGTATGACAATAAGTTCAAGATGCCTGAACTCATGAACTTTTTTCTTGTCATGTTTGTCTGTGATTGTTTGGCAGGCTTTTAAAAGGTTAAGCAGTCAGGTATGAAAAACCATCTCCAAAAGGAACACATATGGGACAAACACCCATTCATTTTGGCTATCTGCAAGTAACCAACCCAGCCATCCATGAACCAGTTTCGTGGTTTAGTATTCCTGATAAAGCACGGACCGAGGTGGTATGACATTAATAGAGAGAGAGGAAGTCCGTAGGCGGCATACAATTTATGGGTGAAGTACTTCCGTAGGTGATATACATTCATGGGTAGAGTACGGCCGTATGTTGGCATTACTGTCATAGGTACAGAACGTCTGTAGATGACATAATATTCATGGGCACAGCACTCATGGGTAAAGAACGTCCCTACGGGGAAACATTCATGGGTAGAGAATTTCCGTAGGAAGCTTTGGGAATGGCATATTCAGGGTACGTCGCACTCGCTCGTAGTACCTTTGCACATGTGAGCCACTTGGTTTCTGTGTAAGGTAGACGGCCCCTGAGGCATTACATGACGCCTGGGGCGTGTATGTAAGCTAAGCAGGCCAGGCGTGTAGGGTGGGCAGGCCGGTTGTGAGTCAGTCGTGAGGTAACAATGCCGACATTTACGTTGCCCGAGGGCCAGCCAGCAGGAGTTGCCACTCACTAAATTACTGAGTACCTTCAATGCACAGTTACTGGCAACGTGGGTAACGCAGCTCTTTATACATTATCTGTATCAGGGATTCTTTTATTTTTCATGCAAGGAAGTTACATATACGGCTTTGTAGGTATCGAAACGTAGTTATTCCTTTGTCAGTCTGCGCTCAAGGTAGTGTCAAAGAACGAGCAGCGGCAGTATATCTTTAACCCCTTGAGCACGACAGAACGATCCTTGAACACAAAGGTGCGACCCTCGAGGATGAAAGCATGACCTCTGATCGGACCTGTCTGGGCCAGGTGGAAGGCCAAGCCCCATCATACCCAAGTGTCGTACCGTAGGGATGAAGGTCATAACGTCATACTCGTGTGTTGAGCTTGTGGGCTGGTGTTGGTAAGAGTGGCAGTGGCCTGGAACCATGGCTACAGCAGTGATGGGTTGCCTCGCATCTTGGGGAAACACCGGACGCTCGGGGCAAGAAGCTGCTTTCCCCTGTCGCCTTCTGAAAACCCTTCCTACCTCCATTGTCTCCGTCATCCGACACGCTGACATCGTTAGCCGTAAAGTCCATGACCGTATAGGCTGCTAGAGAGGAGCCGGGTCTCAGAAAATGGGAAACAGAGAGGAACGATCTTGTTTTTGTGGTGGTGTCTGGAGGGGTCACGGAGGTTCCGGGGCCGGTTCGACCCTAAGGGTGGTGGGAATCCCTTGATGACAGGGTTTGTGTGTGTTGGCTCTGTGTGATCCGAGACGCTGGAGGTTCACTAACGCACGACAGCGAGCTGAAAACGCATGGAGGTGTCCAGTCAACTTTCGTTATGCAGTGTTGGATACGAAAAAAAAAAAAAGTCTTCACTGACCTTAAATTATTGAAATAGTTTAAAAATACCGAGTTTTACTGATGCATTATTACAGGTATGTTGTGAGAAAATGGACGTATGACAGCGTGTGCACTACGGAAGGCTAGAAGGTGCTTCCCACAAGAAAACCACGGGAATAATTTTTGCGTAGAGGAAATGTGTTATGTATGGGGTTGAAGATACGTGTGGAAGGAGACAGTTTAGCTTTGTCAATCATCCCAGAATGCAACGTGAAAAATTAAGCAGCCTCTGTATTAGTGTGGAATCCTTTGTTCGCTTAGCACTCCGGTCCAACAAGATGTGTGAGAGCCTGTATATGTTCTTAATGTAGTTCAGACAACAGATAGACAGATGTCTACCACCGTAAGTTTGAATCAACTAGTGAAATTCTACCGCTAAATACATGGGGTTTATTGATTTCTTTTTTCTTTTTTTTTTTTGGTTTATGTATAGTCATCGGTCGTTGTCTGGCAACTGAGCCGCTATACAGACTAGTTATGCAGCAGTCCAGATATTTTTTTAATATTGTTGTAGGGGCTCTGATCGCACTGGTGGTGGCACCGCTCGGGGTCCTCAAGTTGTGCTGAAGGGCTTCTAGTAATAACTACGCATGTATAGAGAGCAGTCTTGAAAGTCAACTCGTTTATTTTGGGGGATTCTCGTAATATCTTTTAGGGAAGTAATTAAAAAAAAGTTTCTGGCAATAATCTTGAATTTTCTGTAAATAACTAAAGACATAAAGATTGTGTCGGTCTTTTTACTACTATTACAGTTTTTGTACGCCTAGTAATAGGTTCAGTCGTCCAATAAAAGCCGTTCAATATTTTTTTCTGGAACATCATGCGGGTCATCGTATAGCGTTATATGAACTAGTAACTCAGTGAAGACTGTACTCAGCTAGCAGTAAACATTTCATGGCGTGACCAGACGGAAAGAGATAGAATAATGAATACATTTTCATATTATTAGTATTTTTGTTTTCTGCTTTACGCAAGAACCTACTAGGATTACGACCGTTCTCTCAGCGTACGCTTTTGCGATTAAGCTTGTCAACAGTTGTGCGCCAGTCAGCATGCGCTCCACGTAATATACAAAGTGGATACTCAAGGAGCGGCCCTTATGCCTCGCCCATCACTCCCAAATTGATCGATAATTTTGACAAGAATCATCCCGCTAGAGTTGGCTGGTTTTGATGAATTATTCTGGGATGTAAAAAGTGTCATTGTAAATGTTTCATTGACCCTTTGCCTTCTGAGAACACAAGGTGATGGAACGTTTCTGCTGTGAAGAATATGATGTTAACATCTTAGTACGATTGTTGATCTTGTGAATGCATACATTTTCATTATTTGCAACGGCATTTGTAGTATGTAATCGTTTTCCTTTTAATCACACACACACATACATTATATATATATATTTTTTTCTCTTAAACTATTCGCCATTTCCCGCGTTAGCGAGGTAGCGTTAAGGACAGAGGACTGGGCCTTTTTTGGAATATCCTCACCTGGCCCCTTCTGTTCCTTCTTTTGGAAAATTAAAAAAAAAAAAAACGAGAGGGGAGGATTTCCAGCCCCCCGCTCCCTCCCCTTTTAGTCGCCTTCTACGACACACAGGGAATACGTGGGAAGTATTCTTAATCCCCTATCCCCAGGGATATATATATATATATATATATATATATATATATATATATATATATATATATATATATATATATAATCGGTGAAGCCGTGATATTTCGTGTAAACAGATTAAAACGGTTTTGTATTATTAATGTACCATAGTAAAGGAAGAATGCGAGTCAAATAAGAATTCACTTCCATTTTCCACAGGTGTCAGGGGAGTTGAATTCTTATCATGTGGTGTGAAGTAATGAATTTTGAAGTGTGAGCTGCGACGTACACACGAGTGCAGAATTCCCGCTGGGTGAGGGAAGGTGAGATAAACAGCAGCAGCAGCGGTAGTAAACAGCTTGCGATGCTTGAACTGCATAGCAGCAAGGTAGAGCAGATGGTTTACTTGCTACAGAAGTGTGTGTGTCAGTCTTCCTCTCACGTAAATGTCCTTATAAACCGTACTGCTAGCCAGTCTTTACAATTCGTGTTTGACTCGTTTATCCTTTTTCGTCAGACTTTGATTACCTTCTCTCGTGGTTACCTATAAAAGTCTCATCATAATTTAGATCTAAAGTGGGTGAAGACTGTCTCACCATAAGGCCGCGAAGAAGAGTAATAGTTTCTTTCGCGAGTGTGGCTTCATATCAAGTGTCGCATGATTAACTCACACGAAAGTCACGACATCAGACACTATCATTTGAATTAATGTGAGAGAAAATGTAACCCGAATGAATATGATGCCCATGATTTTCTTTCAGTTATCATAAATGGTAACTTCTTGAGATAATGATTTAATGATTAGTTTCGAATTAAACTTCCAGAATGGTGTTACCATACTGATACTAGAGTTTACGAATTTAGTCTTCAGCATAGCTCAACTTTCAGATCTAATGGGACATGACAGCGGCCATGAAGCCCGACAATGGTACCTCATCATTTCACAGAAGCACATTCATAAAGCAGGAGTCGGGAGGGGTGACGTTGTGGTGAAGACATGATAGTAGAACCACAGGTAGGGTAAAGTTGGACTTGTGTCTCTTGCTTTCGGTGAGCGATGGCAATGGTTAGCAACGGTCGTCAAGAGACTGTAGAGGGTAGTGGAGGTTTGGAGTGACAGTGGCTTTAGTGTGCGGGGGAGAGGAAGAGATGAAATTTCTAGGGTCTGGGAAGGGAAGATGGTCGTGGTGTGGGCAGGATGGGTGGCGCCGGTCAGGATTGACTATGGTGGGTATTGTGCCTTCCCCCAGGGCAGGAAGAACCTTGTAAGGACATCATTCACTGGCCGCTGTTTTGAACTTGGCTGTTGTAATGTGGATGTGAACACAACGCGCTCGAGTCCTCAAGTTGCATTATCACCTCAGTTGCCCTGAGGGTTTATTACCGACGGCGGCAGCTGGTCCTGTGTGGTAGGAGCAGCCTCCAGCGACTCGGTGATGAGCTGAGATTAATTACTGGTTAGGATGTGTTACTTGGGGATGTCGAGGCTGATCAGATCTCCATTACCTCTACCTGCAAGTTACAAGGCTGGGCTGACATAGAATGACACTGCTTGCCGTTAAGGTCCCAAGCTTGCTCATACAACGTTTCGATGAGCAGCGGACTTCATATGAAACCTCACGTTTCCAGCCTAAACTTTTCCATAATCATTTGGGCATTACGTTCTGTATGTCCTTGATCCGTTGTTGCTATGGAGCGTCCTTCGGCCGGTCGTGTGGGGAGAAAGAGAGGAGTAACCCGGCGTGTCCTGCGAGTCGTAAAGGGAGAGCAAACGTTACCACACGAAGCCTGGTTGTAAATTGTACCCTGCCGGCCTGCTGCCATCAACCGCTTGTGCCACGTCACACCATCTCCCCCAGGTTAATGTGACTCGCCTGCCCTCCCTACCTTGTCTCTTGCCCTCCACCTTCACTTTCTCGCTTCCCGGTCTCCAGCCTCCACAGATGTTATTCTGAGACACAAAAGATCCACCCAGTGACATCCAGAAAGCCGTAATCTGCCACTCATCCACCAGGCCCTAAAAGCTCAGTGTCCGGCCAACTGCCAACAACCAAGCAGCTGCGATCGTCCATGTCGCGACGGGCTTGAGGGCAGGCGCATCTGTCTGGTCCCTGGGCTCTTACAACCGTCAGTCCGGGAGCAATTTATTATCCTCTCCACATGACAGTGGAAGCCGCTACCATAGGCCTAATGACAGAGGGCGAGCTGTGCTAAGGGCGCGTAGGCCATGAAAGTTTCCTAAAGACAGTGTGGTTAGTCTGGTCCTTGCCGGTGCAGTATAGTCTGTGCGGTATATATATATATATATATATATATATATATATATATATATATATATATATATATATATATATATATATATATATATATAATCCCTGGGGATAGGGGAGGCAGAATGCTGCCCACGAATTTCATCCGGGTCGTTGAAGGCGACTAAGAGGGGCGAGAGCGGGTGGCTGGAAATCCTCCCTTCCTGTATTATTCTACAACAGAAAGAACAGCAAGGAGCCAGGCGAGCGCTTAGGTTCGAATCCTAGTTACGGCAGTTAGTCCACTCTTAACTCAGCTGTTCATCCAACCCTAGGGGTTGGTCAATAAAATGGGCTCCTAGATGAGGCTAGCGTGTATATACTGTATATATATATATATATATATATATATATATATATATATATATATATATATATATATATATATATATATATATATTATCCCTGGGGATAGGGGAGAAAGAATACTTCCCACGTATTCCCTGCGTGTCGTAGAAGGCGACTAAAAGGGGAAGGAGCGGGGGCTGGAAATCCTCCCCTCTTTTTTTTTTGTTTTAATTTTCCAAAAGAAGGAACAGAGAAGGGGGCCAGGTGAGGATATTCCCTCAGAGGCCCAGTCCTCTGTTCTTAACGATACCTTGCTAACGCGGGAAATGGCGAATAGTTTGAAAGAAAAAGATATATATATATATATATATATATATATATATATATATATATATATATATATATATATATATATATATATATATAACGTTAATGAGATGGCTTTTATTAGGAACTTAGCTAACCGTGCCGTCTCATCTTCAAAGAAAAAAAAATCCTCTTTCTCTATGTGGGTCTGTTCGTTGAGCTTGGCCACATTTTTATGTATACAAACACCAAACTTAGGATACAAATACAACTGTGTGCGGGGAGTAACATGGGGTACGTGGCCGCTGGCTAAGAGGGTGTTATGAGGCCACCAGTTAAGCGAAACGTGATCAGTATAACCAATTGTGGCAAACAAGACGCCCACTTGGTCTTAGTTTGGTCGACGTTACAGATATAAACTTTTGGCGGGGAGTAAAATGGGATATGTGGCTGAGAGCTCAGAGGCTGCTATGAGGTCAAGGCGACCTGTATAGCAACTTTTGGCAAACTGGTATGTATAGATATATGGCGCGGGAAGTAGTTTGGACTATATATATGACCTCGGTCTTACACGTCTTTTAGGGGCCAAAAATCAAGGCTAAAGTGACAAGTATGGCAGTTTTGGCAAACAGAACGACTTATTTGTCTCATACTGTTGGATAGATATACGACTCTATGGGCTATGTAGCCGCTGCCTTAGAGACAATAATGCAACTTCAAGGCTGCGCTACAATCACAAATTGGGAAACGATGCACTTATCTGGAATGAAAAGTTCCTTAATGACGCGGATGATACAACATAGCAAAGCATGTAACAGCGTAACCCTTTGAAGGCAGAGTGAAGTGATATGTGTGTGTGTGTGTGTGTGTGTGTGTGTGTGTGTGTGTGTGTGTGTTCTTTGAAAAGATATTTCTAAGGATTCATGTGATGTGGGTGGATCTTCAATGTGCGCCTGAGTTGGTTGCTGTGCGTCTTGTAGTTCACTCTGTTCAGAGAGGGTTGCCAGTTTTCAGTTTGCTGTTATTTAGAGTTTGTGCTCGTTTTCTAGTTTCTGTTGATGATGGATGTCTTTTTTTACCAAGCTGGTTTCTTTGCTTTATTCTCGAGGTGTGTAACTTGGGGGGAGAAGCTTGGGTTGTATATCTTTCTATGCCTTTGAGCTCTGCATTGGCTTGGTTTGAGATGTTGATGAAGTGTGACTGCGTCATCTAGGTACGAGGAATCACTTATATTGGAGTTTTGTACCCTTGTTTCCAGGTAGTGCGTGTGCGTAGACTGGCAGTCTGCTCTCCTGTGGTTAATACAGGTTGGATGGGCCGGGTGGCGTGTCTTCAGCATGGGTAGGTGGTCAGAGGACAGTTCGTGTGGTGTGCTTCAGGCGATACATGTGTGTATGACTGGTGAACAGGTAATGTTTAAGGAGATCGACTGCTGGAGGTGGTGGATTGGGTGTCTGGCTGGATGGTAGGCTGACACACACACACAAATATATACATATATATATATATATATATATATATATATATATATATATATATATATATATATATATATATATATATATATAATATCTATATATCTATATATTATATATATATATATATATATATATATATATATATATATATATATATATATATATATATATATATATAATATCTATATATCTATATATTATATATATATATATATATATATATATATATATATATATATATATATATATATATATATATATATATATATATATATAAGGCATTTCGTTAGGGCTGATTTTATTAAAAGACAGTATCTAGGCTAGAGCTGAAGCCAGCCAGGCGACTTTTTTTCTTACCCACCTACATATTTTCCTCATCGCAAGCTGGAACATTATGCAATAACATTAGATCAGACAGGGTTATCCAAAGACGGAATAAAGCGTCGGGTTAACTTGGTTAACCTGGCTCTTTCAGAGGACGACCTCTTAGTTGAGATACAACGCCCTCAGACCTGATGTTATTATTATTATTATTATTATTTTTATTATTATTATTATTATTATTTTTATTATTATTATTATTATTATTATTATTATTATTATTATTATTATTATTATATAAAACCCAGAAGTCATTTTTACGGGCGGCTTCAGCTGGAAAAGAACATGATGGACACTGAGGACAATCTTGTATACATGCGGAGTCCATCTGATGATAGTGAAGTGTTCGTATGGCTTCCTGTTAATATGACAACGGAAATATACGATCAAATGATCCGAACTTAGAGCTTCTGTATAGCGTATCAAGCGTTTCACGATCTTTATCAACGTTCAAGTTTTTACGATATATCTGTCTAATACTAACAACAGGTGGAATTGTGTTTGCTGCGCGTGTTGATACATTTAAATGCAAACTAAGTACAGCTTCTTATGCACCAGTCAGGAGAACATACCCAGCTGTGCTGCGTGTCTCTCTGTGATACTGGTAACTTGAGTGTTTGCCACCATTATACACAGCGACTCTTTCTAGTGTCTCAAGACAGTTTGCCTTGGTGCCTTGCTGTGCCCGCACTTGACTGTTTTCTCTCAGACTCTGATTAGGATGAAATACGCTTTGATTACATGCTTATGACCGTGTAGAACTGTGGTTCCTGAATGACTTTTATCAAAGTGTCGGCAGCGTAGCATGGGGGTCACTTAACGGATCATTTTGCCCGTCCGCTCTGAGTCTCCTTCAACTTAACATTGGTCACAACTTGTAAACTCCAAGTCATATACTCTTGAAACTGAGTCATATACTCTTGAAACTGAGTCATATACTCTTGAAACTAAGTCATATACTCTTGAAACTATATATATAGTATTACAAAACGGCAACAGAACTTAATATAAAACCAATATCTCAGTGAACATTTTGCCTGACTTGTCACTTGTGAGCATTTTTTCCCCGAAAATATAACCCACTTCATAACTTTGAATGAACTATACCTACAGGCATGGAGCTATGGGCAGTTGTTTCCGAGCACCTAAAAAAATAATGGCACAAGATCCATGACTGGACTTTCATGTTTTTTACGAAGTGGATTGTTCTGGATCTACCGAGGCTTTTATAACTTAAGGAAAATTCCACTTTCAGCCACGTAACTTAATTATATATATATATATATATATATATATATATATATATATATATATATATATATATATATATATATATATATATATATTATCCCTTGGGATAGGGGAGAAAGAATACTTCCCACGTATTCCCTGCGTGTCGTAGAAGGCGATTAAAAGGGGAGGGGGGGGGGTGGAAATCTTCCCCTCTCGGTTTTAATTTTCCAGAAGGAACAGAGAAGGCGGCCATGTGAGGATTTCCCTCAAAGGCTCAGTCCTCTGTTCTTAACGCTACCTTGCGGGTGCGGGAAATGGCGGATATTACGAAAAAAAAAAATAAGCTGTTGTCAGGGGAAAACCACGGAGAGGTCTGTGGGGCCTGCATTTCCGTGTATCATACATGACAGATCGGAAGAAGATGTGAGCGAATAAGAATAATCAATAGTCTGTTTCTGGAGACAAAATTGGAGATGGAAGGATGGAGTGGAAAAGACTTTGAGCGATCGGGGCCTGAACATGCATGAGGGTGAAAGGCGTACACCGATTAGAGTGAACTAGAACGATGTGGTATACTAGGGTCGACATGCCGTCAATGGACTGAACCAGGTATGTGAAACGTCCGGGGTAAACCATAGAAAGGTCTGTGGGGCTTGGATGTGGATAGGTGGTTGTGGTTTCGGTGCATTACACATGACAGCTAGAGAATGACTATGAGCGGATGTGGCCTTTCTTCGTCTGTTTCCTGGCGCTTCCTCGCTGATGCGGGGGTCAACGAGTGGATGTGTTGGAGAAAAGAATGTATATATTATCTATGTTCTCTTCCTTCATGCATTTGTGCTGCTTTCTGTGGGGCTAGGTTGAATCGGAAATAGATGGATGCGAGTATGTATGAATATGCACGTATGTATATATATATATATATATATATATATATATATATATATATATATATATATATATATATTTTTTTTTTTTTTTTTTTTTTTTTTTTTTTTATACTTTGTCGCTGTCTCCCGCGTTTGCGAGGTAGCGCAAGGAAACAGACGAAAGAAATGGCCCAACCCCCCCCATACACATGTACATACACACGTCCACACACACAAATATACATACCTACACAGCTTTCCATGGTTTACCCCGGACGCTTCACATGCCTTGATTCAATCCACTGACAGCACGTCAACCCCTGTATACCACATCGCTCCAATTCACTCTATTCCTTGCCCTCCTTTCACCCTCCTGCATGTTCAGGCCCCGATCACACAAAATCTTTTTCACTCCATCTTTCCACCTCCAATTTGGTCTCCCTCTTCTCCTCGTTCCCTCCACCTCCGACACATATATCCTCTTGGTCAATCTTTCCTCACTCATTCTCTCCATGTGCCCAAACCATTTTAAAACACCCTCTTCTGCTCTCTCAACCACGCTCTTTTTATTTCCACACATCTCTCTTACCCTTACGTTACTTACTCGATCAAACCACCTCACACCACACATTATCCTCAAACATCTCATTTCCAGCACATCCATCCTCCTGCGCACAACTCTATCCATAGCCCACGCCTCGCAACCATACAACATTGTTGGAACTACTAATCCTTCAAACATACCCATTTTTGCTTTCCGGGATAATGTTCTCGACTACCACACATTTTTCAAGGCTCCCAAAATTTTCGCCCCCTCCCCCACCCTATGATCCACTTCCGCTTCCATGGTTCCATCCGCTGACAGATCCACTCCCAGATATCTAAAACACTTCACTTCCTCCAGTTTTTCACCATTCA
Source organism: Panulirus ornatus (assembly GCF_036320965.1). Classification (NCBI taxonomy): domain Eukaryota; kingdom Metazoa; phylum Arthropoda; class Malacostraca; order Decapoda; family Palinuridae; genus Panulirus; species Panulirus ornatus. The sequence continues at coordinate 13,372,063 of NC_092260.1, read as the reverse complement.
AACTCACCTCCCAATTGACTTGACCCTCAACCCTACTGTACCTAATAACCTTGCTCTTATTCACATTTACTCTCAACTTTCTTCTTCCACACACCTTACCAAACTCCGTCACCAGCTTCTGCAGTTTCTCACATGAATCCGCCACCAGCGCTGTATCATCAGCGAACAACAACTGACTCACTTCCCAAGCTCTCTCATCCCCAACAGACTTCATACTTGCCCCTCCCTCCAAGACTCATGACGCTCATGACCCCGTCAGGTGAGGGTCAGGCAGAAAGGCCAAGTAAGAAATGTGATCACCAGAGACAGGGCTCGAGTCACCAAAGGCAAGGCTCGGGTGACCAAAGCAATGTGTCAGGTGACCACAGCCAAGGGTCGGGTGATCAAAGGCGAGTGTCGGGTCAAAGATTAGCTCAAACTTGTACGTGCTGACAATTTTTTTGATGATGAGAAGATCAAATTTGTACATGTCTAGACTTGATGTTAAGATTACTGTAGAATCTGTGTTTAATAATACTGGATTCTATGATATCTCGATTTACAACCGAATGAAAAGATGAAATTTTCTGAGTGTTATTCCAGTAAACAGAGTGGCGGAAGTCCCGCATATGCCAGGAATAGAGCACTGGATTCTTGCCCAACACGAACACTATATTGAAGCAGCTTCCCTCTTAATTTCAGCTATTTTTCCACTCTGTCCCAAGTAAACTTTATTTCAATCTTTGTATGGTAATTGAATACACAACCGTTTGAATTTTCCTGCTTTTTTTATTGCTGCGATGTGGACATCAAATTCAGTAAGTGGGAGTAAGTGGAGTAGTCGTAGGAGGTGCGAAAACAGTTTTGTGGTATAAGGTTCCATGGCTCTTGAGTTGATATACATTTTTCTGGCACTGCACAGAGACTTGTTAATGAAGGTCTTGGCGGTACTTTAAAGACGACTCAATTTCACAAATTTAGCTGATTCACCATCTGGACCGCGAATGCGGTACGTACTGGTGAAGTGAGTAAAAGTGTATCCACGAGCAGACAGTTGTAGATTTTCTAAAAATGCTGAACCTGAACTGGTTTATAGTATGTCTGTGCATCATGACAGCCAAGAAAGACAGAGTGCCCCCATTTTCTTCTTCATAGGTAAACTCTGCTGAAGTTACTTCAACTGAACTTAATGGCGTGTGACCCGTAGCTCTAGAGTGGACTTTCCCTTAGTTATGCCACTTATGAAAAGGTTTAGCCTGATCGAGTTGTTTCTCATCATCAATCCTTCTTGTCCTTAGTGACTGATAATGTTGTACTTTTAATCACCGGAATGTTCAAACGGTTGGCCGACGTCGGTATGCTGCACCTATTATATGCATTTCATTCCATTTTTTGTGCCCCTCAAAGGGTCTTCATTTTGTGCCACCAATATGTTGACACCACCCCTTAATATATTTCTATTGTTCTCTCCTGATGGTGGTAGCTACTCTTTGCCTGGAGCTATATTTCTCCCCTCCCCATAGATAGACCCCAAGCTATATTTCTCCCCTCCCATTACCCCCACCACGTTGAAGACGAGTGGCACCAACGGTAAGGTAGTTGGTGGAGCGTCCCAGGGGCGGGGGATGGCACCAGGGCAAGGCGGATCATAAAGGCAATGTGGTGTGAACATCCCGCTGACACTTGCTCCTGGCCCTTAATGCTCATGCTGTCTCTGGGGAAGGCAGGAAGTGCTACTTTCATCCCTCTCCTCTTGATGGAGCACCTTGTTACGCTGTTTCTGCCACGCAACACCCTACCACTGTTACGCTACACCATACCACTAGTAGGCTACGTCCTGCTACTAGGAGGCAGTAACTCACCACTGGAAGGCTACACCTTACCACTGGCAGGCTACACCAAACACCTTACAGGCTATACCATACCTCTAGCAGGCAAAGCCCTACCGCTGGCATGCACATGACACACTTCCTCAAGTATGATGCCATTAGTCACTGTCGGTTCCACATGCATCTAGGAACCACAAGCGTCATCAGATGTGTGTGTGTGTGTGTGTGTGTGTGTGTGCTTATCTTCCTCACGTGTAATTCAGTTCAAGTATATATTCATTTAGCAACAAGGGAAATATCTGAATGGTTAAAACTAACGGTGTGTTGGACTCGTTTCAGCCAAAAACCTGAGAAAGGAAAGGGGGTGTGTGATTTGGTCCTGGAAAGTGGAAAAGCCGTCTCCTAAACTCTTGAACAGTACTCCAATCGCACAAGTTCTCTGTTGAGATTTGAGTTGCTCTGAAGTGCATTCAATCCTCATTATATTTTTTCCTTGGGTTTCAATATGGAGTTTCCAAAAAAAAAAAAGAGGTTACGCCCACAAGTGTATCGGTATTAGTCAAAGCAAACGTCTCTATTAAGCGAATACTGAAGAAATCAGCAGAAGAAACCCAAGAGTTTTACTGTTATGACAAGAGAGTCATTACCTTGTCAACTGGGCTATTAATTACATAAAAAAAATTGTGACGATCCAAGACAACGAAGCCATGGCAAAAATCTTAAACGATTTTTTTTTTTTTTTTTGTTCATCTGTATTTAGAATGGAGGATACAACCCGTGTCCTGAATCCAGGTCCAATGCCAAGAGGGGAAAATGTTTTGCAACATATTGAAATAAAAGATAAAGATACACTATCAGCGCTGAATGGACTGAGAGTAAATACAACAACAGACCCAGAAAAGTTTTAGCCAAGGACACTGAAAGAGGCTAAGGGCTACTCTTTTCAATAAGTCGCTCGCTACGGGAAATGTTCCACAGGAATGGAACTTTGCCAATGCAACACCGATTTTCAAAAACGGTAATAAACCACTGCCCAGCAATTATCGTCCAACTGTCTCAATGTCTGTAGTTGGTAAGCTAATGGAAACCATGATTCGCGATAGACTATTAATGGTTTTGAGGATCACCTTTTAGTCAATGATTCTCAGCCAGGCTTTTGGACGGAATCGCTCATGTTTGACAAATCTGTTCAGTTACGTTTAGGAAATAATCAACCATGTATGATGACAGTAAAGCAGTTCATGTCATCTACTTAGATTTTCAAAAAGTATTCGATTAAGTTCCAAATCATAAGGTTACGAACTGAAGTTAAGTCACTTGGTATAAACGAGGTCGGACTTAGGTGGCTGGGAAATTAGCTAACTGGACGTAAATATGAAGTTGTGATTAGTGATTAACGATCAAGCCTCTAATCATGCTAAGAAAAGAGGTGGAAAGGTGCTCTAATGCAGGTATTCAAAATCAGCAAGGGTTTCTATAATCTCAATCTCACGAGCTACGCAACAATAGATTCGTGTGATATCACTCGTAGTAATTGGTATAAACTCGTGGGTAAACTTTTACCTTAAATGAGGCGAATTATTCTTTCTTCAACAGGATTACTAACAAATGGAACGATGTACCTATAAGTGGTTGAAATCAGTACCATAAACAGACTTGATAAATATTTTGCTTCAAATCCACCACTAACATTATATGCACATCCTTAGCTATACTACAAGTTTATAAGTCTTCCGCTGAAAAAATCTGTCTTTTTACACCTGCCAAATTAATCAATGGCATTCTGATCTCGTTCTTCAACACAGACATCCTCGTTAAGACCCTGTGGCTGCTGCTGTTTGAATGAAGTTATTGTGGTATTCATCTGACAGAGTCGGTAACGGAAGAAGAGGACAGTGAAATTTCTATAAATTTTACAGGGATGGATAGTGACTATATGTAATATCTTCCGTGGATAAGATAACGAGGTCAAACGTCTTTGGATCAGCGTCAGTAATCAGTGGACATGACTATTTTACGTGACCCATGTATAAACCACACACAGCCAGTCTAAGGCAAACGAATACGAAAGAGTTATCTTACAGTTGCTAGGCTAGGCTAGGTTGCTTACTACTGGTGGTTCGGTGTAGGGGCCGGTATGTAAAGGGGCAATAACGGAGTATGCACCACCAAAGCTGTTTGGCAATTGTTAGGGAAATTAGGGGTGTGAAGGGGGACAATAACAGGATATGTATAATATGAACTGTCGGGGAAAGTTCAGGAGGGAGGGGTGTGTGAAGTGGGGCAATAACAGGATATCCATCATGTGAGCGGGTAGGCCGTTGTCGGGAAAATTAGGGGGGTATGAAAGGGGGCAATAACAGGATATCCATCATGCGAGGCCGACATCGATCGCCCCCGTGCCTGCCATGGGTCGCATGCCACCAGGAAGCCAACCCAGCGGGCGGGCAGAACCGGGCACTGGGTAGTGTCCGCCTGCTCGGGGGAACTCCCTTGTTAACGGATGTTCCGCGGCGGGTTGTCATGTTGTCCACGGGTCTGTGACGTACAGAGACAAATCTTCAAATATCTTGATATATACGAGCAGCTGTGAACCAGCAAAGCTACAGAAGTAGACTATTTTTTTTTTCTTTTACATGTAATGCTCTTCCAGTTTCACGAGATGTTCAATTAACCATTGTTTACCGGAGGAAACAGCCTTCGGGGTGTTATTCCGCCAACGCTAGGGAATCGTGAAAGCTTTTCTTTTACATTTTAATTAGAGAATCTTTTAAATCCAGCAGTTGGTGTTAATCTCTAGGATATGATCAGTAATCGGAGGCAAGCAAACAACTCTAGTTCTTTAAAAGTCTTCCAGTTTTCTGGAATATTACGATGTGATGAAAGCTAAATTACTGCAGGTCAGAGGATCACTGCGAGACGTGATAGACATGAATGCATGTGTTACCGTGAAATGCTGTGGTTTGTATGGTAACACATGGTGGTGAGTTGTGTATGGTGACACATGGTGGAGGTGGGTTGTATGTAGTGACCCTTGTGGTGGTGAGTTATGTGTGACACTAGTGGTGGGTCGTCCGGGCCTCTTGGCGGGAAGAATATTTAGATCAGCACAGGAATCCAAGGGGAACTGTTTACACTTGTGTGACTAATGTTTACTGCTCGTCTCGCTGCAGATTAGACGTGCTCTCGTCGTCTCTCGGTCCATCAGTGCTTTCCTTACTGTCATCATCATCCCCACAGGTACACCTACCTGAGATTCTTATATTCACCCACGCATAACTATCTTCCTGGGAGCCCTTTCTTCACCCACGTATAAACACCCACTGGCAGTTTCTCTGTTCATGAATTTTTTCTTCCTTCACCTTTAACCAACGTAAAAACCACCTACGTGACATCCTATGTTCAAACACATGATATATTCAAATGTATAAATACACAGTTTCCTGTTATAACTCCCAACATTTGTCGGTGAAAGCAGAAAGTGAATTACGATCTCAACAGAAAACAAGTAACAGTTAACGTGGTGGGTGATCAATAAAGAATGAATGAGAAACAAACCCATTATAGTGAATAATAAACCACACAGATGAATGATAATGGTCAGTCACAACAAGTAGTAGAAACCTAGTCTTCAGAATGGAAGTGAGTCGTGCAATGTGGGTATAAGAACACCGTGTGCAAACAGAACTCTGAAACCTCATCTGCACGACGATACAATTTTCAAGTATTTTACCGTAACCTTTTTCCTTACCCATAAAGGCCCCTATAGCTAAGAGATCTTTATGAATGGAAAGTTAATCAGTTACGGAGAATGGGAACAGCGAATCAGTTTTGAGGAATGTGGACATATCAGGTCTGAGTAATGGGGACATGTAATGAATCAGGTTTGAGGAATGGGGACATAATGAATCCGTTTTGAGGAAAGGGGACAATCAGGTTTTTGGAATGGGGACATAATGAATGAGATTGGGAGAATGGGGAAATTATGAATCAGTAATGAGGAATGGATATAATGAGTCTGGTTCGAGTAATGGGGGCATGCAACTGTTTATTGACGACGAGCACGGTCTACGTTCGTGTAAATAAGCACCTGGAGAACGTTTCTTAACCCTTGTATAAACTCTCTTCTGGAATCAGGTTTTCACTCTCGAAAAACTCTTCCCCCAAAACATCCAGCTTAAGCACCCTTGCTTCACCCAAACACTCACCATGAGATCCTATCTTTATCCAATCACCTAACTGGAATACATCCTTCACCCTCGAATAAACACGTGCATTTTGATTCTTGCTTCACTGTTCAGGCACTTACCTGGAGATCATGGCTTCACCCAGGTGTAAGTATTGACCAGATCTTGTTTCACTAGTGACTGAACAACCAACTTAGAAATATTAGTAAGCATGACTCCTGAAATCCTTGTCCACCCATGTAATAACACGCAACTTTGAATCCTTGATTCTCCCGTGTATGAACAAGCACATGAGCCTTGATTCACCCATGAACAAACGCTCTTGGAGTTCCTTTATTCACCCATGGACAAACAAGCACATGGAGATCCTTGATTCACCCATGTATAAACACCCACCTGGAGATCCTTTCCGTCATACAGTAAGCCCACTCATCCTTTACCCACGTCCGCCCCCCCCACCCCCTTCCTGGTAAGAACACTCAGTCTATCCTGTACTTGATGGATCGGCAGCGGTGCTTACTCTTACATCACTACCTCCTTCCCAGCCCTTGTGTAGGTTTCCAGCACCCCTCTCTCCATCCCTCACTACCCCCTTTCTCTTGGCTCTATTTTCTTCATGTTCTGCACATTCATTTTCATATTCATGTTCCACAACGACCCTTCTCTTCTTTACGTGTCCAGTCCCAGCTATTCAGGACCCTTCTTGTCCCCCCCCCCCTCAAAAAAAAAAAAAGGAATCGAAGAAGGATCGCGCATGCATTGGTGAAGTAAGCCTGCATGGAAGTTAACAGTATGAAATCAAAATAGGGAATACTTAATGCACCATCCCACCCCTGCTGCACTTCCATATAGTGTTAGGGTCTGGAAGAAATATATATATATATATATATATATATATATATATATATATATATATATATATATATATAATATATATATTCCCCACATGTTCAGTCTCCAGACATCGGAACTGATGACATTTTTTCCCTACCGGTTTTGGAAAGCATTACTAGTCCTGACATGTACAAAGTTTGACCCATAACTTAATCTAGTGTTCAACGCGTCTATATGCAAAAGAAAACTTTTTTCCACGTCAGTATTACATCTTTCAGCTTTTATTCAATTTGTTCTGGTAACTGTGTATTCGTATATTTCAAATAGTTCGTGATTTCTGTTGTCGACTGTGTGAAAGATTTTGAAAACTTTCATGACATCACTGCAAAATCTACCCTTCTAAGTGGAAAAATATTTTTTTTTTTTTCGCCGCTCAACATACGCCAACGATTTTCAATAAACGGAATCAGTTTTGTGGTCCATCTCTGTACTTATTCTCTCCTTTCCTGATCTTTCATGTAGTTCTGAGAAGAGAACTGGTGTGTGTGGCTGTGTGAAATCTGTGTATGGAATACATAGTTCGTGGATAAAGCTGTAGTGAATACTTAGAATGTGGTGGTGAATGGAGGGCAGAACTTGTGCATGAAGTGTGAACAGAGTTGGCATGGAGGTTTGGGTAGAGCGTTGAATGTTTACGGGAAATGTCAGGAATGTTGGAGAGTAAAATGTTTGCTTGGAGTGTGGGTCTTCTTGAATATGTTCATGAAGTGCTGATTGCGTTAGTGTAGACTGTTTGCTTGGAGTGTGGATCCAGTGTTGAAAACGTGTTTGGATATTTTTTTTTTTTCTTTTTGTGCAGAAATGTTTTAGCTTAAGTGCATCGGACCTTTAGCGGCGATATCAAAGTATGTATGTCGATCAAGAATGTCCCACTCACACTGGAGAAAAAGAAGTGTAAATGGATGAAAATGCCGTAACATGCGGTGTGTGTGTGTGTGTGGCGCTGAGGCTCTGTAAGTGGTTCACAGAAGCTTTTTTTTTTTCAAGTACATCAAGATCACCAATGCAGTGTACAACAAACAATCGAACCCTCCCGTGAAATGTATGAAACCTTATACTGAAACATACGAACCCCTTCACTGTAAATACAGATGTGTCACTGAATCACTCGATACCTTTCAGGGGGGGAATTAAGGCCTGGTTGTATCCCGGATGAGCCTTTATGTTAGCTGGAGGACACGACGTGACGGACGCTTTCTGCTGGTGATCAATAAGATGATCTCTTGTATCTCAGTTTGTCTTACGAATGAACCTCCTTTATATTGCTGCAACACGACAACGTGATTCTGCGTTGCTTTGGTATACGTATGTGGCCGTGGGTGACAGAGGTTCACTACTTATCGCGGAGCAGCTCACCGGCATAAAGAAGACACTGCGGTCTCCACAAGTGTAAACAACGAAATGAGGACATTCACGGCTGGAATGTGGTGGAGAATGGCAACCCTGGTGACAGAGGCAGCTGCTGGGAAGGGGAGAAATGCGTTCTTGTGGCGGGGAGGGAGGTTGTAAGGGCGCGGAGGGACGGGGGAAGTTGGGAGCATGGGGAAGTAAAACCCCACTCCCCATGTTTGTGAACCCAAGCGTAAGAGGCCAATGTTGAACAGATTTTTTTTAATGTTTTCCCCTCGCCAGTTTCCCCGTTCAATAAGCCTCGGAGTGGATAGAGGTCTGTAATCAACGCGCCAAGTATTTTTTTTCTGCTCATTCTTTTTCTCAAACTTCTAAGTAATTCGGTCGATATCGGGAAACAATAACTGCCGAGTTTTGAAATGCCAAACTGTAGTCACCGCCATCTTAGCCCCTTCGAGGTTAAACCGATGTCCTCTCGCATGAACGACGTATCACAAGCCCTCTTTTATTTTCCAAGGAATTTAGATAAAATTGTTGGTAAGTGTGCAGTGGCGCGTGGAAATTATGCGACTTTTATATGGAGGAGAGGAGCACTACGCGTAGGGACGGGAGGAGGAAGGGTTGACGAAGGGGAAAATGGGGGGAGGAGGGGGGGGGGGTTGGTTGGAGAGGTTGGCCTGTCCACGCTTCCGACCCGCTGTTCTGAGCCGTTGACATTTGGGAAGGAGGGGAGTGGGCAAAGGATCAGGGATCCTCAACGATCCCCTTCCTACCCTCCAGGCTGGGCAAGGGAGGGTTGTATCGAGCTTGTTGGTGTTTTGTGTTGGTGAACATATTGAGCATGAGCACGGTGGAGTGTCACGCTTCCAGCATCACTGCCCAAACACAATGTGGTCTTGCGGAGTGCCTTGCTCTGTCATTATGGCTTTATTGGTTCAACGAAAACACTGCAAACTCAACTGTGCTGATGAAAGTAATGATGGTGTGTGTGTGTGTGTGTGTGTGTTTGTGTGTGTGTGTCAATACGTGCACTGTTGTGACAAAGAGAAAATAGCTCCCTACCAAGACAGTGATTCCCAAATGCAACGTGGTCGTCAGGTTGCCAGCGTGTGGAAAGAGACAACGGTGTCTTCAGTGAATTTCACTGATCTTCGCTGAGATTTCCTTCTGTATAGAATCTTCGTCTGTCACATCAGTCTTTGGTCCGGCGAGAGAGGCAGGGGAAGCAGAAAGTTTAGAGAGGAAGCGAAAAAAAAAAAAAATTAAGGAATGCACGTGGTATCGGCAGTATTGTCAGCAGTCAACAATCTACCCGTGTAGCACCAGTCACGTCATAGGCTACCTTACCGGACTCCCTGAGTTACCCAAACCCTGACGCTACAGAGGGGTCAGGATTATTCTAATGGCGGGGGACCCATGCCTCTGGTGATTGGTTGGAGAGGCAGAGAGGTGTGGCTTCGGGAAATTGAATCTGGAATTGTGTATCAAGAAATGTTTTGAGGGGAGAAAACGCTTTCGTTCCGGGACCCGTCAGTGTGGAAGAGCCAAAAGGAACCTTAATATCCTAGATCAATATTCATTTTACCTACGTGGAGACATACCGGTGTAAAATATCACTTGGAGGTCATGAATTTTAACCACTATCGGTTTTCCATAATACCACCCGCTCAATTGAATCAAAAGTGATGGATTTTTACATGCGTTTGCCCTTGGCTGTTAATCCGGTAATAGGTGATTTTGCAGGCTGCTTTAGCATCATAGGTAATTATGTGATCTAGCTGGCCATCACATGTATGTAACGCAGGACAAATACAGGATAATTTTGCTCTTGCGTTGTGTGGCGGGCCAAGCCATGGGAGTCGTGCACTTCGCAAATCCGCAAGGGCTTTTATTTATTTATTTATCTATTTATTTATTTTAGCCCACTGTTAAACTATAAATTGTGGAATAAAGCGCTGTTTGTGTACGAAAGTTTTTATTGGTAATATCTTGATTCGTTTGTGTACTGTATATATATACCCGTTGCAACGCTGCATCCAACTGATGTATTTGAATGAAATGTTCGCGAGTGGTTCCCCTACACCAGCACAGCGACGATGAAAATTTGTGCTTATAATATACAACCAATTTCCATCGGCACTGTCACAGTCAGAAAACACTTCCCCAGGCAACATCCTTTTTGTGCCGATCTTTGTCAAAGCAGACCAGACTAAAGTCTCGGGGAAATGTATCTTTGTACCGGGCGAGCGAGGCGCGGAATGGTAGTTATCTTGCAGCGGGCACCTACGCCAACGTAAACAACTTGCGTCATCCACGTTGTTTTATGACGTCACGCGGGAAACTTGGCTCTCAAGGACACACTCAAGATGTGTTCGTTTTGTGGACGAAAATGACACTAATGGACAACCGCGGACTTTCTCCACATTAAAGTACGGCATTTCTATTATGACTGCAGCGTTTATTCTGAACTGTTGTTGATGTCTGAGCTTTGCATTTTCTTTCGTGTTCGCCCAAGTTCTTCACCAGTGGCGCCCATCACACCGGCTAAAAATATTCACTATTCATCATCAAACACAAGGTCCATTGTCTCCCCTCTCCTCCTTATCCTCTCATCCTTTCACTTAGCCACTCGATCTCCCTCTTTATAGCCTTCTCTGCCCCCCACGTCTCTCTTCCCCGTCGCCCACGCGCCCCGTAACTTAACCTGTTCGAAGACTTTTTTTTTCCCTCTTCTGCTCTATTTCCATAACCGTTTATTCGGCCTCTTGTAACTCGGGAATTACAGCAGTTCCTTCTTCGTTCTTGGCCTGTTCACTGTTACGCCGTTAACGTATTTCTTATCTGCATTATCACATCCACTTTCATATGACCTTGTCTATCATAGCCCATCCTTTCTCTTTTCTTTTCTCTTCCCTGTTTTTCCCGCTCGCTCTCCTCCCGTGTTTGTGAGAGCGGTGGCTGAGGGGCGGGTAGGCGGAGGCAGCACTGTGCATCTTTGCCAACAAAAGGCTACTCAGGAGAAACTTACGAGCGAGGGAACCTGAGCACCCTCGTGTGTGTGTGTGTGTGTGTGTGTGTGTGTGTGTTTTGGATGGATGGCCGTCAGTGTGTCAGAAAAATATTTTTTGCCGAGGTCTTTGAGGAGTCTGAATATGTCTCTATACATATGAACTTTTTAGTTTTTTAATTAAAACGTCTATCCATATATATATATATATATATATATATATATATATATATATATATATATATATATATATATGTGTGTGTGTGTGTGTGTGTGTGTGTGTGTGTGTGTGTGTGAATTCAGAAAATCGTTTTACTCACCATCAGTGTCCATAATCCCTAATAGATGTAGCACATACCTGCAAAGAAGAAAATATATAATTAGATCACAATGCAGTAAACTCGTTAATAACCTGACACTATATATATATATATATATATATATATATAGATATATATATATATATATATATATATATATATATATATATAGAGAGAGAGAGAGAGAGAGAGAGAGAGAGAGAGAGAGAATATGTTCTCAGGAAAAACGTTTTCTGCATAAGTACACATAAGTAGGCTAGGTAATATAATGATAATACAACCAATTTAGAAGTCAATTTAGATCCAGCAGATATATCGGCGGCTGGCGACGAGAGCGGAAATTTGGACTCTCCTCTAACGTCGATTTTCATGTTTATTCACATGCGATTTTCCCGTTTTATGTAACCTTTCTCAAGGTTTGTTGTCCCTGGTCTTCCATAGAAGGCTGAGGCTTTGAAAGGGTGGTTCTTGGCTTTGACCTGAGGCGCCGCCTGGGTAGTTTTTCTGAAGAGTGAAGTGGATGATGTGGAGGAGCCATGATGTTGTGGTTTGTATGTAGGTTGTTTGATCTTTTTAGAGGTAGTACACTCTGGTGTGGTATATATATATATATATATATATATATATATATATATATATATATATATATATATATATATATATATATATATATATATATTCATACATATTCACCATTTCCCGCGTTAGCGAGCTAGCGTTAAGAACAGAAGACTGGGGGAATATCCTCACTTGGCCCCTTCTCTGTTCCTTCTTTTGGAAAATTAGAAATGAGAAGGGAGGATTTCCCTCTTTAGTCGCCTTGTAAGACACGCAGGGAATACGTGGGAAGTATTCTTTGTCCCCTATCCCCATTATATATATATATATATATATATATATATATATATATATATATATATATATATATATATATATATATATATATCATTATGGGTTTTTGCAGGTTGTTGGAAAGTTAAAATGGGATGGTCAGAATGCAAGGGGCTGGAGATGACTGATGGAACAGGAACACTCACGATTCATTTATCCTCGAGGCTGTGTATTTGTCTGTCCTATCATTTGTGTCCGTTATGAACAGCAACGACTTCCTTCTTTATATCTGAGTTATTTCTGTATCGGGACATTAGCAGTAACCATTAACTCCAGGTGGTCACGACAGTATGACCTTTTGGTATAAAAGCATGGCCGTTGACCGGACCTTTTAAGGGTCATGTCAAAGGTCAGGCCATTTTTACTGCTGTCGTGCTCAAGGGTTGTACCGTCTTGCTTGGGTTTAAACTGGTGACTACAGACAAGAGGGAGCCAACTGGTGGGAAGTGTGATGGGTGTATGCAGGTCGGCGGGCAGCTGACCCCCAGAACTAGAACATAGCCATGGGTGGACGTTAGGTTCTGGGCCTGAAGAATGTGTGTGTCACACACCTGTTAAGTCCCATCCGTGGCTATACACGCCAATACACATCTGATCTCATCCGTAGTCACACCTGCTCATACTAAACTAGTTTCACCCGTGGTCACAGCTGCATCAGTGTCCCACAATCCTCAAGTCTCACCCGTGGCCGAAGCTGCACCAGCTGCCCTCACTCCAGCCTCATTGGTTTAAACTCAACTCGTCTGCACTCACTGAACCCAGTACTATAAGCAATGGGTACCCATTGTTTACTCCCTACTATCATACATCATTCAGAAGTTACCATGTCACCCAATATTGTACCCCTCCAAAAAAAAATCCACATTACCGTACATTCAGAAAAATCCACGGATATCTCTGCACTAACAATTAACCACAGCTCATTATTCCTGGCTCAGAGAAATGCATGAAGTTCGTTACTACACACACACACACACACACACACACACACACACACACACACACACACAAAGCGCTTGTTATCTCGTATACTAAAACAGACCCATTAAGTACAGTATTGTAAACCCAAAGAAGCCCATTAAACTCACTACTGTATTCAATATGAATTAATTAATCTCGATAGGAGGAGCTTACTGAAGAACTTATTAATCTTTACACTCAGATAATCACAGAAAACGTAATGCTGTACACCTGTTTACCTATAGTAAACAAGTATAAGCCAATGAATCTCATTTGCTGTGAATACGAGAGCCCAATGTAGGCTCATTATTGAACCCAAGAGCCCAGAAGTCCAATATTGTGCTCACGAAAACCCATTCATATCGAACACATTGGAACCCAAAAAGTCCATGTTAATGTTCAATACCGACCACGAGAGCACACTGACCTCAATACTGTACATTTAAGGCGAACAGATGTTAATCTAGCACACTCGAAGTATGTGACAAACTTCGCACAACAACAGTAACCCATTATGCCAATACACTCGTTCATGGTGTTATATATATATATATATATATATATATATATATATATATATATATATATATATATATATATATATATATATATATATAGAATATCATTCAACTTCAACACTAGACGGCACGTAGACCAGCCGTCACGCAAGTATATCGAGATCAATTTACATGACTAGACTACAGATGTTGCCCCAGGATAAGATAAGAAATAAAAAAAATGAAGCGCGTACAGAGGACAAGAATGGGGTAAGCCACACCGCTTCCATAACGGCGTGGATCCCATTATTATGACACGTGGGAGTCGACGATAGAGTAGCGCAATAGGCGGCAGCAGCAGGAGCAGCTGCTGCAAGGAGGCGAGGGTCCAGGTGTCCGTGCTGGAAGCCAGCTGCCAATAGCCAAGGTTGCAGAGGTGCTGGAGTGTGGTGGGTGACGTGTGGCCTTTGTCTGTCAGTCTGTATGTCTGTATGTCTGTTTGTGTGTGTGTGTGTGTGTGTGTGTGTGTGTGTGTGTAGTTCAGGAAGCTGTTGGCCCTACACGGATGCCATTTATAAGAACAAAGCTCCACTACAGAGCTATCAGCAAGGGTGACGAGGAACATGGGGCCGAGCTCCTCGTCGCCAGTACCGCCTCCTCCTCCTCCCACCAACCCACTGTCTTCAGGCTGTTTGGTTTGGGATTAGTCACCCCCGTCCCCCCGCTCTCGTCCCTGTAGTGAGGGTTGTCTCTTTGGGTTTTCCTGACTCGGTATAGTCACCTTATTCCTCTTCATTTGATTCAGCCTAATGGTCTACTTATCCTCTTACTTATCCATTTGTACCCACATACTCATCGTCTTCTTACCCATTGTACCCGCATACTTATCGTCTCTCTCAGCCGTACTCACCTGTTTACTCAGCCCAATACTCAACTCATCTACACACCCACTTATTTACTCACCAACATACTGACGCAGCCACATACTCGTCCATCCACACTTCCACTTACTCACCCAGTCACATGATTTCCAAGGTACACACTTCCTTGCCCGGCCACCATTTTCCCTCACTCGCCCACTATCACGCACTCAACACTCATCCTCCCACCCAACACACTAGACCATCTACCTATTCTCCCTATCACACGAATACCTCTCCGCCCGTTCCTGACCTCGCCAGTTCACCCGCCTGTCCATCTGTCTACCCACGCACCCACTTGCACATAACGAGCTCTAATTTTAGTATCAAAAAGTCTTACTTTCTCTGAAGCCATATTTCCCGTTATTTTACTTCAATAAACTGATTCTGAACGTCCCGCTCCTGGGATTTATGGTACATGGGAGGCAGTGTGGGCGGGCCTCTGGAGAAAAAGAGGCAAACCTTTGCACTGTTCAGCTCCTCCCCACCAGCACTGACGACTCTGAAGTTATCTCGCATTCTTCGTACTTTTTTCCTCGTAAAATAACTGTAAAACTTCTAAGGTATTAAATTGTCTTGCCCTTTCCTTAAGTTACTCTAGTACATTATTTATAATCAAATTATTCATGACAATATTGTCGTTGTGAGGCAGACCGAGCACGATGTATTTTTTGTCCTGTACCTTGTACTTGGTCCTTAAGAAATGTTTTGGTTATTGCTAAAACTTGATCGTTGCACCTTCAAATGGGAGCTTCAAGCCGTGCGTCCTCCAGTTTCGAATCAAACCAAACCGATGGACTTAGTCCGGTCATCAAATAGGAGATGAAAACCCATGAGTGCAGAACTTGAACACTGTTAAAGACCTCTGAATAATGAGATCTAACAACCTTACCTTCAGCGATCAAAACAAGGCAGCAGTTGCCTCTTCGGGTTATATCTTGTGAATTGTCAAGACAAGGGAAGAAAATTCATTAATGACCCTCTTCAAGGAGCTGAAAACTTTTACGAATAGAATCCTGCTGTGTGCTAACACCGGGTGAAAATGCAGAATTAGAAGGCGTCCGAAGATCTTTCACTTCCGGTATTGGTACTGTAAAGGGATTGAACTACTGGGGACGACTGAAAACGCGGAGGCTCTACTCTCAACATCGCAAACACTGGAAAATCCTAGAAAATGTGATCCCAGCATAATAGATCTCCTTGGTGTAGCGGTCAGCGTTGCTGGCCGGGACTCTTTCACGGGCCGCCAGGGATCGAAAAACAGTGGGATGCACTGTGGACAAACCCACGAAGGCCCTGGAAAAGTATTTACAAAGTGTGCTAGACCAGGCAGGGTTTGGTGATAACGTGGAGGTGTGGGCCGCAAGTTCCAACAGCTTGTTCGACCATCGACCCAACTCCCGAGTTGCGAGCACAGAAGACGTCAGAAGTCTACGCCAGGCAAACGCCAAGTGGTGCCCCGACCGAACAAATAAATACGTAAGCACAACTGTATAATCCACCGCTCCTCAGCGTGCTCACAAATGGAGATTACTGGGTCTCAACCAATTACTCACAAGTGCAACAAGTTCATCCCTCTTCCATTGCTTACAACTGAAAGAGACCGGTTCTTCGTCCACCACTTACTCACAAGTGGAGCAAGCCGTTCTGCCCCCTGCACCTGCTCACAAGTGGAACGAGTTAGTTGTACTTACTCTACCTACTTACAACTGGAAGAAGCCAGTTCTGCTTCCGCCACACGTCTAGTGAAATTTGGTGGTAATCACGTTGTTCTCCCCACACAACAAATAACAGCAACAACAACAATCCTCTTATGTTCTCTCCTGCGTACTTGACACCGGGGAATTCCCTGGCATGTGATCGCCTCAGAAATGCCCCACACAGAGCGGTAACGAGGTCAACACTGAGCCTGTAATCTCACCGTCACCTCAGCTAAAGGACACGTTGGTGAGCTGGGCTGCCCAGCTTCATCCATGCAAGGGATATGGTTGATCTTACCACCTCGCCTCACCACAGCCACGCCCCTCAGATATTTTACTCTCACTCAAGGAAGGATTAAAGCAACGGTTTATCCGCGAATTTAAGTAAAAGCCAAAGTAAGCAGGTTCCTTCACACATCCATGTTTCTGACCATCTGTTGAGATTTTCCCTGTCACCTTCTTAATGAGCTCGTATTGCAAAATGGACATACCGCACGGCAACTGAATTTATATTACATGACCGCTATTTGTGTCAAATGAAAATAGTATTAGTTCTATAACATGACAACTAGTTACATCATCAGACAGTTTTACCATATGACAGCCAAACCGTCTAGTCTTGAAATTATGTTTCAGCAAACTTCTCAAACTGCCTCTGATAAAGAAAATCAGTTTATAAACTGTGGTATTTTACACAACTCTTGCTTGTGTGCATATCCTTTGGCCTGCTGCTGGACTAATACCTCGTCTACTATCGCCATATGATCATGATAATCATGAGGCAGACATTTAATAATTGAACACATCCAAAGAACTGTCATTAGTGTTCGTCTGCATTATGAACTTGAAAGATTACAGAGTCTTATTGACAAACTGTTGGGATTTCGGTACGGGGCGACGCAGTTAATATTTCAGAGTACAATAAAATTTGCGTTAACATTAGTGGAGGAATTAACTGAATCCCTTCATTATAACAAGTATCACAGGCAAGCTTTATCGGTGTGAAGGTGGCACTAATCAATTTATGGCAGAGTTGAAAATCTCCGACAACAAAGATTGCACATGATGCCCAATAATCATGGTGATTGTAAATATGCCTCAGTTAAACGTGTCAGTGATAAGACTCGGTGATTTCAAAGCTATTATTGCCTTGACCGCCGTTTCCTCGGTTATAACCCGTCCGACGAGGGTAACCAACACCAGTGCTACCATCATCGACCTCATTTGGTCCTCAAGCATGGACCCGTGGCTGGTCAGGGGATAATTTATACAAACGTGTCCGGTTGCTTCCCAGTTCTTTGTCCTTTTTAGGTGTACACCAGTGGTGCCCCGAACCCACCTGTAGTAATAAAACAGAGGGTTGTTAACCCCTTGAGCTCGACGGTACGACCCTAGGGTTAGGAGGTCTGACCCCTGATCTGGCTCAAAAGGTTATGTTAAAGGCTTGGTCACCATCACCACACTTGAGGGCTTGTCCTGTCCAGCTTGAGGATCGTCCCGTCGTACTCAAGGGTCCAATTAACCGTCTATTATACCATTTGTAGACAATTTCTTACCCTATGGATGGCTGTTGGTCAAGGTCCCAGTGAGATGCATGATGACTGACCACAACCAGTGTTGTAACAACAGCTTCCTAGAAGTCACTTGCTGTCAACTTGGAAGCCATTTTAATGAACCTTACGTAACCCCAGGAATAGTGAACCGTATCCGAGAGAGAAATCAGCGGCGTCTTGCTGCTAGGTGGCAACTGAACCATGGTGTACGCTTCGTAAAATGCCTTTATGTGCTAACAACCATTAGATGCATGCATTCTCGAAAGCCAGGCGTTTATGCAGTTATTCCAATACCTTTATGGATGTGAAACCTTAGTTTCTAAGTCAGTGGGTGAAAAATATGAGACGTAGAGGTGGGTAACCTATGTAATAAGGAGAGCAAAGAGCGTGGCAAAGTTGTGGCGCAAAACATCGGTAGTAAAATAAAAACAAAAATGGCTTTGAGATGTTCTAGCCGTATATTAAAGTGGTGATGAGGTGGTTGTAAGGTTGATGGTACGCGGGGAAGACGTACGCCACCAAACTGATGGATGGCTACACCAGGTGAATCTATGAGTACGAGAGGTACTGCAGCTGTGAGGGAGGATCTTGGGCACTGATTTCATCGTATGAAAGGGAAGAGTTTAGTGTGAGGGAAGAGTTAAGAACGGGGGCGTCAGTTTCAGTTAACACATCCTGGTGAGTGTGAAGAATAAGTATTAAGTGTGTACAGCGAAGCTGACGTATATGTTCGACGCCGTTCACTGCACCTACGGTAATGTCTACTTTTCTTCATGATCAGTTTGTAAACTGTTCTCGTGTCCTGAATGAGACATTACCTCAGGCCACCGAAGACCCCTAGATGATTGCATCAAGTTAGGCAACCTCCGCCACATACAAGGGGAGGAATTCCTTCTCTCTCGACCACAACATGCTCACAAGTGGAATAATAAGTTTTGCCACCACCACAACAACGTGCTCGTAAGAGGAGGAAGTCTCTCTACCACCACAACTCTGCTCACTGGTAGGGGAAGTCGTTCCGTCAGCACCACCATGGCGTACTTACAAGTGGAGGAAGTTCTCCCACACCATAAATGTAGTCACACGTGAAGGAAGTTCCACTACCACGTGCTCGCTCGAGGAGGAAGCCGTTGCAGTCACCAGCTGCAGTTTTTTTCTTCTTTTTTTTTGGATGTATCGAGCGTCAGTCAGGCGCAGCAGCCATCGTTACCAACACCGGCCGCAGTGCTTTTCAGCCGCAGATCTGCAACACTGACTTACTGGAGTCTACCCAAATCGGCCTCAGTACTTATTACCTTCAGATACACATCACTGACTGGGGTTGACAACACCGGCCGCAGTGCTCTTCGGCCGCATGTCTGCAACAGTGGCTGGGGTCAGACAAACAATTGGTGTTTCACTCGGGGGTGTGTTCACCCTCCCGGATCTCTCCTGAGAGTTCTTGAGTGCAGAACAATCGGCTGACGGTCACTCGACTTCCAGCGTGAGAGACACTTCTCATGGTCGGAGTTTTCCCATTGGTGTGACAGTGTTGTGTTCCCGTCTTGTGCAACGATTTACCCTTGGTTCAGTAGCCTTAACGTACACACGCTCCCGTTACGTCAGATGTTATCGCAGCCTCCTCCCCCCCCCCCCCCTCGACATATGAGAACATATCAGCGTGTACACGATTGCCACAGGATGTACAAATGCGTTCTACGTCATCCGCAGCATCCTGGGAGAGAGAGAGAGAGAGAGAGAGAGAGAGAGAGAGAGAGAGAGAGAGAGAGAGAGAGAGAGAGAGAGCCGTCACAATGCATCATGCATTTAGACGGTTGTACTCTAGTTCACGGTATTAACTGACATACATCTGTCACTAATCATCATCTCGGTTTTTAATTTCTCATTGCTGCTCTCTTCATAATATCCAACGTTTCTCACTCAGCCGTCTCATTGTTCCCAACTGCTTTCACTCCAGGTGTCGCATTCTGGAGAGGGATCAATTCGGGTAAAGTTCAAAGTGCATAAAAGACCTGATACACCAGAATTTCCCTCACAACAACGCCTTGCCGTCTGTATTCTCGGTACACTTGAATTCTAAGCACGTGTTTTTATGCAATCATTATTTGAAGGCAGTTTAATTCACTAAACGATTTGTTATTGTGGTTATTATTATTGTTTGTATTATATTATTATTTTCGTAGCGACTACTGATGGCATGGACATTCCTACAGTTTTGTCAAATTCCACGAAGCTGGTGCTTGTTCTCCATACTGTGTTTGTGTGCGTAACAGTACTGCAGACTCTCACCCCAGATAGGGGAACGGTATTGCCTCCCTACCTTTGAAGTGTTATTTGTGTTTCTTTCCAGGGCTATCATTTTAGACCTGCCCCATGTGAAACGTGTCTCTTGTCCGAAATCCTTTATAGTATCTCACGTGCAGTGGGCCTGGAGCCTCGCTTTAAACTGTACGGTGTGCAAAGATAAAATGCACTTATCCCGTCGGCGTACTTGCTTGTATCAGTAACGCTCTTAAGTAGCACTTTCCCGTCAGTTCCTTGAGCACGACGATACGATCCTTGAATACGACGGTACTGCACTTGAGCACGTCCAAAAGACCCTTTGGGTATGACAGCGTGACCTTCGACTTTACCCTCAAGGTTCAAGTTCGCTTTAGAATTCCAGTACGGCCTTGTATTATAATGTAGGTACGCCGACACAAGATCTGTAGTAGAACGTTGCAGGAGCTGACTTTAGTTTATTTTATCATCCAACGTACTGAGGCGTGGTCAAGCCACTTCACAAGGTATGGATATGAGAGCAGAAGCAGCAGCAGCAGCACCTCCGGGAGAAAGTTGGGGAGGGATTAGGTTGTACTGGGTGGGTTATTATGACCTTGGCCAGACTGGCTGGGTGTTGTTACCCACTCGTCAGAGTACCCTGTCGAGTCACAGCTGATGACTGCCCTCTCTACCCTCCTCTCTCTCTCTCTCTCTCTCTCTCTCTCTCTCTCTCTCTCTCTCTCTCTCTCTCGTCTTCGTATTCCCATCTGTCCTGCACCGAAACATAAGCTTCACGTTTCCTCCTTAGTTCATGGGACGGGCATTGTTCACCATCTCGTTCTTCCGTTTCGCTAACTGTTCAGTGTTGTAACTGCCTTTTGTCACCTGTCGCCAATTGTGATCCGTATCGTTACCGGATTCCTGTCTGGTTTCTCTACCATAAAAACCGCTGTACAATCTCATTACTTGATCTCACTTGTTTCAACAGGACTGCGCTTGGCCTGACCTTAATGTCCAGGTAATGCAGTGATTATAACTTTTATCAAGGATGACTGAAAACAAAGACACCCGTCATCTGTTAGTAGATCCCAGGTGCCGTGAGTGGATCTAGTGCTGGTCTCTCAAGCTTACTTCTCGCCCTAACCAAAATATAGCTAGTATCTGATGCCGTAACTACGAGGAAAAGACACCACATTGTCCACTCGTTTCTGGAATTGATTTAGGGCCTGATGTAGCAGGGCAACAATATTAAGGTCTCCCATCCTTTACAACTAGTCTGACGTCTTGAGAACGACGGAAAGGCCCTTATATATTACTGGTCAGGTTTGGGTATAATTAGGTCAAAGGTCACGCCATCAAACCCATAGGTCGTTACTTCATGTCTTAGAGCCCAGCGTCTTCTGGCCAGCCTGGATAGAAATGCCTCATAACCTTATTGCTGCAGGAACGACTAATACCCGCATTTGAATAATAGATGACGATGGCACAATTACAGTCAATGAACAGGTGTCACACGAAGTGATTTCTCATCAAAAATAAGCTCAGAACTGTGTTACTACAGACTGGACCGAGTACAACTTTAGAAGACGATGAATGAACACCTAAAGGTTAAAAACGCATCTGGTGTTTGAGAATCGTGTAAACTTGATTTAAGAATAAATCAGAAAAGGGCTAAAACATACAGGTAAATCAAGAATATGAATATTACAGGTCATTAATCATGAAGCACCATGCAGTTCACAAATGGACCTGGGGGTAATCCACTGTCAGCGAGTGTTGTCTGGGTACATTAAGCCATCTATGTTGAAGCAGTTCTCTAATCATGTTAACTCTCCAGAGGGCACGACTCCAGATGGTGAAAATAAAGTCTCAGGTCCATTATCTCCAGAAACAAAGTACTGTCCTCTGAGTGACGTTAATTATAGCAAGGAAATGCTATAGCTAGAGCCTTAGTTGCTTCTATAATGGTGTACTGTAATACTAGGGGAACACTGGAGAGAAATGTACATTAAATTCATTCTTGAAATGGTATTAACTAGCTGGGACTTGTTAATGGTCGTTGAGAAAATGTACATTAAATTCATTCTTGAAATGGTATTAACTAGCTGGGACTTGTTAATGGTCGTTGAGAAAGCTGTTCCGGATAGTTTGCTTTCTGAGTTGTTGCAGCTCATGAGGAAGGATGACACAACCACGTTTGTTAAGCTGTTATTGTTAGAAGCTTTTGCTTTTCAATACAAAATACAAGTTCTAGCGATCCGTTCAGGCAAACTTGTGTACGTTTATATATAATACGAGGAAACACGTCCCACTGGCCTCATTGGGCTGTAGACTGTCGTATCTGTTGCCTTCGCCAAATAAGCTTATCAACAGTCTTAGCTTAGCTTGTACACTTCTCGCTAATTGGATATTACTGCGGTTTGTGAGCGGCTGTAGCCAGCTTCACCTGCGTCTTCTTCATTCAGGTTTCATAATGAGAGCAAGTTGGCCTGGCCAGGACCTGCCTCAATACTCCTATGACCCCGACAGCATTTTCCCAGAGCAAGGTAACCCATGAGGGATCTCCTTAAGCACTCTCCATGAGTCTATCTGAATCTCTTCAAAGTAAGGTGGCCAATGTAGGATTCTCCTCAACACTCCTCTTTAGTCTATCAAGATCCATCCTGAACAAGCGATGAAGGATCCGCCCACTCGTCCGTTGTGCACCTGTCAGGATCTCTCCAGAGCAGAGCACCATATAACAAGTCGACCGCACCACACCTTTACTTCCGCCAGGCTTAATTTACTTAAGGTTTCACCACATTTATCCAGGGTTATAAAGAGATGCTTCGATATAGTTTGTCCTTTGATTATCGAAGACAGTCTTCTGCGTCCTATAAAGGACGCCCAGCGTGTAAGGACACAAAACCTGAATTTGGGGAATACTGACTTTTTGTCATTTTTGGTGGTTACCACATCGAGGCGATGCCCTCGTTGCGAGCCAATCAGGGTGTTGGAAAGTTTAAAAGTAGATGTAGAGTAGGTTCTGAGTGTATACCAAGAGACAGCAGTGCCATTTATGATGTATCAGGATCGTACTGATATATAACATGAAAGCCACATGACTATGGTGAAAGTGCAGTCCATTACGAGGATAGACTGTAAGTGGCAAGCGCGACTGCACACCAGGCCATGGCAACATAGTCACTACACGTCCTGAACCACAGCCCATGTGACAGAGTATCACACCATGCGATGCTGGGTGAGTCACTCTGCACATCCTGAACCAGAACCCGTTTGGTGGAGTGCGATACATCCTGTGATGCAGGGCGGGTCATCACCACACGTCCCCGACCACACCACGTCAGTAGCCATACCGTCAAGCTTGCCGCAGTGTTACACGGGGTTGGGGCTAAGCCCACCTGCTTTTGTACTGTGCAGTCCAGATGATATGGGTGTAGCTTGTAGTGCAGACTGTGGGGGACTCAAGGAAATGGATGTGTGCTCCTCGACTTTGCTAATGGTTTCTCCGGTATAGAAACTCGTCATTAACCTGATGGGGAACTTCGTAGCGCCGTGTGTGTCACATCGGATGTTTTCTGCAGTCATGGTAATCCAGTGTCCTTATTTTCTCAAGGTAGACCTGTGATAATATATACACTTTCTGTATTTGTGGCGCAGTGTACCATACACAGATATAGTTGTCAGCAGGTGCTACACAATAGGTGATATTTTTCTTTTAGTGTGGTGGGTGAGGTGGTAACGAAAGAGAGAGAGAGAGACAGAGAGAGAGAGAGAGAGAGAGAGAGAGAGAGAGAGAGAGAGAGAGAGAGAGGGGAGAGAGAGAGAGAGAGAGAGATCATTACCCCACCATCTGTAATCCGTTTGCGCTACCGCTCACAGAATGAGCATGGGGTGCACAGTGCATTTGCGGGGGGGTTACCGCCACAAGTCGAACCCCCCCCGAGCCATCCGCCCCAGGTGCTCGACCACAGTGATGTCCTGGTAATGTTGGCGAGTGATGATGCTGTCCACTGGTGGTGGTGTTATTGATGGCGTCCGATGGTATAGGGTTTGTGGTGATGTGAACTCTGTCAGGTGAGGGTGACGATGGTGTTGGATGGTGAAGATAGTATTGTGGTGATAGTGAAGGGCTCCCCACGCTTGAGTGATGACAAAAAGTGATACAGCAGCAATGTTTGGGACCCTTATTAACCTTCAACCTTTCAACTGTGCAGAAAGTAAGTCCCATTACCGAACTTTGAACATGTAAAAAAAACGTAAGAAAAGAGTAATTAAAGTATCTGCATGCGAAACGTAGGCCGTGATTATTTTTTTGTTTCCCCACAGCGTTGACAACACTGCTGGAAATATAGCAGTCACTCCAGCCTGGCTTCCTCGGCTTGTCCCTCCCTGCCCAGACGAGAGCGCGTGTGACGCTCTTTGGTTACCTCATTCATATCATTGTCCAGTACGCAGAGTAAACTGGCAACGTGATATTAGAGGCAATTTCCGTGTTCGTTGCACGCCCGTCTGCGACGTCAGTTCATTTCCAGGTTTTCGGACATTGATAATTTACTTTTAGGAAGATACGGTGCGGTATCTCTCTCTCTCTCTCTCTCTCTCTCTCTCTCTCTCTCTCTCTCTCTCTCTCTCTCTCCCGGAGAAATGTGGCCCCTGCGTCACCCGGGCCGAAGGTTTACCCCGCTACATTGGTATGTTGAGTCAAGCTTGATTACAGATGTCAGCCAGTGTGCACATGACGGGGTACCTGATGTGAACAACCAGTGCCTTCACAGCCAACAACAGGCTGACCAGACCGTGCAGACAGTAGTACTTTGTGTGTTCGTCTTGCTGTTTCGTGAATCTTGATGGATTATTTTGCGTGGGCCGATCTTCACTATATTTCATGCATTTGTATAACACAAGTTTGAAAGCCTCTTACCTCTCTCTCTCTCTCTCTCTCTCTCTCTCTCTCTCTCTCTCTCTCTCTCTCTCTCTCTCTCTATGAGCGATATTTGTTTCCCATGAAAAAAAAAAAAAATGAGTGAACCGCACCCACCTTCCAAAGCTGGGAAACCACAAAAGAAGTAGTGTAATAACAGACTTTTGCGGCCGTTAGACAGAGAGTGTGGCGGCCGTAATGGCCAGGCTGTTAATGAAATGCACAACATTTTTGCCATCACACCAAATTTCCGGCTGTTTGTGGAGTCATCCGGGGAGTCCATCGTGTAAAAAATGATGATGAACACGGAAGGTGACGAGAAAATCTTGGTACAGCTTCATGGATGTTAAATACACGCAGCTTCTGCCTAGAGGCCAGCCTTAGCAAGGGGCAAGTGACGGTACTACGTTGATCAGTATGTGAAAGCTACACGTAATGAGGATGAATTGCTATAATATGCCACACAAATGATTAAAAAAAAAGGTGAACGGACGGACGTGCATTAATACCTGTGGATGTAGCCTGTAGCTGGCACAAGAGTGGGTGCGGCCGTCAGCACAAAAGTGACTGAAATTGCAGTATGAACAGGGACACACCAGTACGAGGACAACGCCAGCGGGCGGCAGCAGCAGAAACCTGACAATGCCTGGAGTTGTCAGCACCTGCCCGCCAGCACCAGCGGGAGTCAGGAGCGTTGGCTTGCGGTCTCCTCGGCACCTTCCGGTCATGTCTGTGTCATTATTAACACGTGTGCCTCTCTCTCTCTCTCTCTCTCTCTCTCTCTCTCTCTCTCTCTCTCTCTCTCTCTCTCTCTCCCAACCAACACACACACACACACACACACACGCACCTCTCGGCCAGATATCGACGCCGGGAAGCCTGCTCTCAGTCATCCTCAGTCCCTCGGGACTAAACTTTCGCTTGCTCCGTCCCGTGAAACGTGTACGGGAAAACTAGTGGTATGGAGCCTTGATTCTTGGTTCATTCACACACACTGGAACCTGAACCGTGTGATGAGGACGAGTGGCCCAGAGTTTCGCCGTTTCATGAACCTGCGATAATGCTGAACCCGTCAACTTTTAGCTTCGTATCTTGAGGTTTCATACCTCAGTATTTTCGGAGCTCCTAACACCAGGCCCTGATAGTGCACTAATTCATAAACTAACGTTGAACCCATCAGGAGGTGCTCAGATTCGAGCATGCGAGCCTTCGATTCGAGGTACGATCTTTTTTTTTTTTTTCCTTTACTGATTAAGTGGAATTTGTGCCTGAGTCACGGCAAATGGAGTATTTATTCAGATTAGGGAGAGCTAAGCTGCCTTTTGACCTTGTACAGCCGTCTCTCCTGTCTAAGAGAGAAGGACACTTGGGCTCGAATTATGCAGAATTACTGGGATATTCACATTCTCATGTTGTGATAGGATAAACATGCTACTTTTAGATGAGTGTTGTCAGTTATGTAGACATACAAAGAATTTCAGATCCACACTGCTTTATAAAATATGATTTTTCTGTATTCTCGTTACAAGTTTTCTTTGAACATAGAGCACAAAAAACATCAGCAACAGCGATGTGAGCACATGAGGCAGTGGTCTTGGCAGAGAGGCTGACGAGTGGAACGAGAGTAGTTAAGTAGTTAAGCGGACGTGGGAGTGGAGCGGGCGGTCTGTGAGGCACTTCCTCACCACCACTCACACCCACTTCCCCTAACTCTACTTTCGTGTTTGGTTGCTCATGACCACGGCAAATCTCCCTTCCCCACATTTTACACCTCATGTATGGTTGCTCCTACCCACCGCAGACCCTCCTCCGCCCATATGTTTGGCTCATTACTCAAGAATTATATAAGATAATAGTTTCAAATTACACGGTCGCTTATTCTTGCAATCTGTACCCCCATTTATACATAGTCAGTTACATGATATTCACCCACATAGTGTATTCCTGTTGTGTATTTCTGTTTCTCTGGAAACGTTACTGTACACTAAAGCTACAAGATTTGCTCCCGAGGCATGACAACAGACTTGCCAGGTATGTCCACTCCACATGCGTGAAGTCAGACACCCGCGGGAGAACCAGTTGGTGAAGTAATACCAATACCAGTCTTGATACTGGTGCAAAAAACCCCGGTCACTGAAGTCGCGAACGAAATATGAAATGTTCAGTGTCTGAGCCAGACGCGAAGTGGTGTATCCTCTTTAAGTACGATAGTATGATGCTGAAGTTGGAAGGCGTAACGTTTACCCTGATCATCATCGTCCCGTCGTTCTCACGGGGGTTCCACACACACACCTGGATAAATACATGCCAAAATATGGAGGTCAAAAGCCACTTCCTCTTTCGTGCCTCCATCACCTCTCGCTCCCACCAGACCATGTGGGTGAGGGAACAAGGCTAGAGGGAGGGAGGGTGGGGGACGTTGGGGGGCGCGGCAGGACCCGTCCAGCTGCGCACCACTACGACCTCCCTCGTTGGGTGCAGGTCGTTCAGTGGCACGACCAGTTGCCTCCTGCGGAAACCTGTTGTGCAGTACATTTACAACGCCTGTTTTTCCCCTTTGTGATATAATTTCTGACGTAAGTGTTAGACAGTGATGTCTCCTGCTTATTTTTTCTTAATTTTTGTTGGAGTAAGATTTACTTGTATTTTCTTAGTACTCTTCGCAAAACACACTTTAGTTATAGATGGAGTTGATTTATTTAAGCTAAGTTTTCCCTGTAGTTTGATGTTATAACTGGAGACTGTACGAGTGGTAAGGCGGTTTTGATTTCGCTCATTCTCCAGCATCTGTCATGAGCGGGGTGGGGCATCCCTCACTCTCACAGGCTTCATGACGGATCCATACGTTGTTTTTCATTTCTGACTCCTTGAGCACTACGATGCGTCCTTTTAAAACGGCATTACAACCCCTAAGCACGGCGATACGAGCCTTGGTTGTGAACCATATCCAAGGTTCGAACCGTCGTGTATTAGAGAAGTATCGTCTTGCTCAGAGGGGTGAAGTTCGAGGACTCGGGAGATCTGATGACGGGCGGACAGTAGAGAACTTTCAGCAGGAATGTTGACAACGTGAGGTCTGAGAGTACCGTCTTCCCCGTCTTCCAAATTTCCTTGTGTTCCCACGCCTGTGATCTCTCCTGAGCCGCTGTTAAGGCTGCTTTCCGTCAGCCCAACCACGGTAGAAGGTGAGGCTACCTCGTACTCGAGGACTGCGAGTAAATCCCAATGGAAGGTCCTGCACTAACCTGCGGCAAGTGGAAATTCCTAGTGTGGGTGGACACGTCATGGTCCACCCTTAGTCATCGCCAAAAGTACTGGCTCCTCAGTATGCTTTCCCTCTTAACGAAGGGCATGTCACTTAATGAATCTCATCGCAGGTACTCGTGGAAAGGTACCCATCTAACTCTCTCCATTCTAACCCTGGTGGTGTCTTACAGAGACTCACTGTCTATATAACTGAGGGTTAGCGAGGGAGGACGTGGTTGTGCGGCCGCGTACCTCTGGGTAAGCAGACGTAGAGCGGTCCATGGTGTGAGGTGGCTGGCTGGAGGTTGTGCAAGTGGCTGCACTTCCCCCCACGTCCCGCACCGCGCCAGTCTCCTCGTGTTGAGGCGTTTTTCTACTAGAGATACTGACTGGTGATTTATGTGATATTGTTGGTAGAACCAGGTGTGTCGGCACGAGCGTTGTTAATTGGCAATATGGAGGGTAGAGAAAGGTGGTGGTGGAGGAAAGCTCAGTGAGGAGGAGGCGGAGGAGGGCGAGGTTGAGGTCTAGTGATTCATTGTGATCACAGGACCAGTGTGTGGGAGCCATTCACGCACCGATCCACCTCTAGAGCAACGCCACGCTGCCCGCGCACCTCACTCGGCGCGCGCGCGCGCGCGCGCACACACACACACACACACACACACACACACACACACACACAGGAAATACGCTACAGGAGTCTGCGTGTATGAGTGACTTGTGCGTTGACATCGTTCCTATCCTGTCGTCAGAGCCCTGTCTTCAGAGAATGGTTAAGAAGACCAACAGTCTGCTGACAAAGTTAAGAATTGCATTCAAGTATATAAGAAAGTATTCAGTAAGCTCTTCATATCCTGCATAAGGCCAAAAATAGAATAAGCTTTTTAGGTTTGGTCACCACATCTGAAGAATCACAAAGGGTTGATAGAGAAGGTCCAGAGGAGAACAACAAAGATGGCGTTACAATTAAGAAAGCTGAGCTACAGGGAAAGACTAAAGGCCTTAAATTTGACTACTATGGAAGGAAAAAACTTTCAGTTTAAATCTTTCGACGATAACAACGAACAGCTCTCTGAAAGGTGCAAAGATATAACAGAGGTCAAGTCAAATCTTGAAGTTCAACAAAGAAGCTTGTGAAGAAGTACATTTATAGTACAATAAGAGTGGTGGGTAGATGAAATAAACAGAAAGGAAACCGTGAAAGTGGACTACATACGAAAATTCAAAAACTTGACGGAAAGTTCTGGTGAATATAGGGCCCCAATGGTGTACAATTGGGTAATAGGATACTGCATTCCACTGATATACATAATTCCTGGTGAACAGTGACCCACAGTGCGTCAGGCAGCGGCCACAAGCCATCCTCGTCACCTCGCCAGTTACACTCCCAACCTAAGCAGTAATATGCTCACCGTCACTCACACGATCCAAAAGTTAAGCAGGCCCCTTCCCAAGGCTATAGCCTCTTACCCATGGTCTCCGTCCTAACACTTACCCTTTCGTCCTTGCCTTCTTTCAGCCTTCCCTCGTAGACCAGACCCGACCGCCTGCCATCTGTCGGTCAGTGTTAATGAGTGCGCAATTTCCTGAATTTCGTCCGGGTAGAGCTAAAGGTTATTAAAAGGCTTGAAGCCCGCCTAGTAATTTAGTTTTTTCCCCCTCGTCCTTCACGATTTTTGGCCCGTGAATGATCCGTGTTGTTTAGTCAGTCGCCATTTTTTTTTTCATTATTTAGGGATTATAATTACCGCAGTGGGAACGATGACTGCATGTTGAAGATAATGACTGGCATGGGTAACAGATTTGTTGACTGGCTTGTGTCGGGGGATATTGGCGACTTCCAGCACTATGTTCCCCGGGAAACCTTCACCGAGAACCTACCTACTTAACGAGTGTCCACCATAAGATTTTACCCAAAGGCGAGGAAGGTTAGCGCGTGGCGCTCACCGCACGTGTCGTTAGATTGAAATAACGCTATTCCACTCTCCCGCCACACTCAAATGAATAGTTATGCTGTGGATTTATCTGATGGTGAATGGTTTTAAACTCTCTCTCTCTCTCTCTCTCTCTCTCTCTCTCTCTCTCTCTCTCTCTCTCTCTCTCTCTCTCTCTATATATATATATATATATATATATATATATATATATATATATATATGTAATGCCGATGTAGTTTATTCTTAGCATGTTTCATATTCTCCCGCTTGTACACTGAATAGTTAGTATAGCTTTCTTGAGGGGCTCACAAGTAATGTATATATATATATATATATATATATATATATATATATATATATATATATATATATATATATATATATATATATATATTGTATATTTCAAGCCCTGATCCTACCTTATAGAGGGGCCTTTTTTGTAAATTGAGAGAGAGAGAGAGAGAGAGAGAGAGAGAGAGAGAGAGAGAGAGAGAGAGAGAGAGGAGTGTGAGAGGGAGGGAGGGAGAGCGGCAGCTAACGTGATATATAAACAATGCGGGGGACGCGTGCCACAATAAAGAGGATGTAGCCGACACTTCCGGCGACACCAGCATTGTCAACGTGGCGGCCCGCCCTGCCCTGCCCTGCCATCCCGACCTGTGTCCCATCTGTGTCCTGCTCCCTGTCTCCCAGTCCGTCCCGTGTCCATGTGTCCCCACAACTGTGTTACATTAGCACAGCTGCTGCTGCCACTAGCAACACCACTCTACACACACACACACACACACACACACACACACACACACACACACACCATGTATATAGATAAGAACGTATTTATCTAGCTGTTCATATCCTACATAGGGCCAAAAGTAGAATATGGTCACCTCGTCTAAAGAAGCAGAGAGAGATAACAGAGGAGGTCCAGAGAGGGGCAACAAAGATAGTACCAAAATTAAGAAAAGTGAGTCACAGGGAAAGGCGAGAAATCTTCCAACTTGCTCATCATGGAAGAAAGAAGAGTGAGAGGTGACCTCATCACAACCTTTAAAGCGAACAGTTCTTAGAAAGTTGTTGGTATAGGACAACCAGAGGATAAGACATGAAACAAAAATAGAAACGTTGAAAAAAGTGAAGTATTTTTGTAGAATAAGAGTGGCGGATGAATGGAATAAACTGAAAGGGGATGTAGTTAATGTGGACAGCATACAAAAGTTTAAAGGGTTGTGCGATAGGAGAGAATGTTCAAGGGATGGGGCCCAACGAGTGTAGAACTCCCTCCCCGTACAGTACAATAAGTAAATACACACAGTCTTACCATTATTTCCACAGGCCACACAGACGCTACATCACTGTTCCCATCGTAACGCTACACCTACACCCTCTCCATCCTCACCACCGCACACTGTCCACACCACCATCACTCTTGTGTGGAGAGTAAATAGCCAGTGCAGACGACTCCTTTGCAAGTCCAGAATCCTCTAGCAAAAACTCTCCAAGAAAGTTCCCCTCCCCCTTCTTTCTTGCTGAATACCTCACCCTCCGATGCAGACACAACATGAGTGTACCTAACCTAGTGCAGAGTTACGGCAAGTGTTTCAGTAAGGAATGGTTCGGGCTGTTCAGGGTATTTTGACGTATTCTGAGGCCGGTCTGTGGACGAAGCACCGCCTTGGTAGTGAGATCAGCTGATTCCTGTAAACAAAGCGGGCGGGCGTCAGCTGCGAGTGTGTGAACAACCCACGGTACGGACGATATGTTACTGTGGGGTGTCGTGTGCAGGGGACGCATGTGAGGCTGTGACCATGAAACATCACACGCACCCCGTGTGAAGAGACACTTCTTCGGTAAGTAGACGGCAGATGATTATATCATCATGAACTAAGAGAGACAGATTGTCAAGTTACACGGAACTGTGAAGAACGCTACTGGAGAATTGACATCTTAGAGAACATTGGCTTCCATGCACGCAAGAACGAAAAAAGCGCACGCACACACACACACGCACAAAAACGCACACGAATATTCATACTCCTGATACGTGTACACAAGAACCAACTATCCCAGCTCACTACATCATAACTAACGTCACTACTAGTAAGGACCTCGACAAGTGATGTCTGACCATAAGTCGGCTACCAAGTTTCACAAGAACAAAGGTTGTTATTACTCCAGCCATTGTCCAGTACACCCAACAACCAACTGGCCTTCAGAACTTGTGATCAGCAGCTGTTACCTTATGGATTGCCAGGTGTCACCCAGACAGAGAGAGACCTCTGTCTTATGATGTCTCGTTCTGTTTTTTTTTCTTTGAGAGTAATCTTTGTGCTTATACTCTGGGTTTCAGGTTTTTCTAGTTTGATCTATAAAAACTTGAACCCTACCAATGTCAACTGCGAAAAGACCGACCAAAGACCACCACACTCGTATACTTTTTATCAGGAAGATTGCGGATACAACTGAGAATCCGATTTGGGATTTTTTTTGATTGTTGTGGGATGTCCTCGTGAACAGGCTGGTGTAATATAGAGTCTCTGCGGAAAAGACAAATCTGATTTAAAAAACAACAGGGTATTTCTTTTATCCTAATAAGGTGTACTTTAGGACCACGAGGGAACACAAGACCGTCGGATACGTGAGAAATCGATTTTATGTGAAGTAACGACTGTAAAGCTGTCTGGTGTGTGTGTGAGAGAGAGGGTTAGCGAGAGTGAAATGTGGAACGAAGATTGTACCAGACTGTTTGATTACGGAGATAGATGGGACGGATTAGCATGGCATTCGATTGAGTGAACTAATATACGATGAAACTCACAACCTGGCGAGACACTGGTAAATACTCATGAGGAAGATAGGTTAACGATACTATTACAGGGGACGAGCATGAGGCTGGCAGGGTAAGGGAGGTGAGTGTGGGTGGTGGAATGAGTTAAATGGGCAGGTCTTGGTGTTGGGAGGAGGACCTATGTAGGGGGGAGAACGGGGGAGCGTGGCGTGATTGTTGTAGTAAGAATAACCATCGTTACTCCAAGGTATTAATTATTCACATCCTCACCTTATTAGATCGTTACGACCAGGTGCTTCGTGATAACATCACTGAGGACTGACCCACCCCAGGCACCCAGGGGCCGTGTTACCAGGCCATCCCAGAGGTGTTGGTGGGCTGTGAAATATTTCTCAGGACGAACGAGAAGGACACAGCTTTCCGAGCGCTCCTCCCCTTCCTTGGTGTTGTTACTAGGCCACGTCATGGCTAGGGGTGGGAGGTGTAAAATTATTTCACAGGGAGAGCGAGGACACAGCTTGCCAGTGGTTTAGAAAAAAAAAAAGAAAACATTCGTTAGATTGATCGATCAAGGTTCTTCGTAAGTTTACCTTGATAGGGTTTAAGTGCAGTGTATGTCTTAATATCACGAGAAACTGTCACACACTCGAGAATAACCTTGACTTTTCCTTAATGTAATTAAAGTATGTATTGTCAGGTGATTAAGGTGTCTCGTAGCAGTCGTGTATAATTATACATGAGGGTCGTCTTCATGGGAAACCACTACGGGTCACGAGGCTTGTGCCGGTGACAGCATGTAGTTAGCACACACCACCGACCCCAGCCATTGTTGCCAGTATAAACAGGCCATGTTCCACGTGCCGTAGCCCCGCTTGCATCACAAGGCCCATATCACCACCGTGTCCACACCAAGCACTCCAAGCACCAGGATAGGGAAGGCAAATACTCAGGAGGAGGTGGAGGATGACAACAATTATTCTTGTTTTTACCGATTTTTTTTTTATGGGAAGCTGTGATGCATGTCCTTGAGTGATGTCATAAAGATAATTATGTTGCCGCCACCTTTCCTTACCATACAGCTGATGCCGGGAGCACTCCCTACCACACAAGTGATGCTGTGAGCTCTTTTCACCACATAATTCATCCCATGAACTATTCCCACCACACAATTCACACCGTGAGCTCTCTTCACCACACAACTGATGCCGTGAGCTCTCCCCATCTCACAAATGATGCCTTAAGCTTGCCCCACCCTCACAATTGATGCCGTGTGCTCTCTCCAACCTCGCAGTTGAAGGTGTGAGCATTCCTCACCACAGATGATGCCATGGGCTTTCCTCAAATGACGACTTATGCTGGAAGCTCTCCCCACCATACAGTTATACTAGTGCGGAGAGTTTGAGGGTGCTGATGTGCTACATGGAGTTGGTATTTACATATCAAAGGAGAAAAAACACGGCGTCCTAGCAACTAACCTTCAGTGTGAGGATTATGACTGTTGCTTGTGTTTCCCCCATCAAGTAAATCCAGAAGTGAAATCTTTTTATTCTGATTAAAATCAAAAAGTGAAAGCATTGTATTTTAACTTTCCTAGACATGAAGTGAATGTTTCTTCTGAGCTACGGTTACTATCTTTAACATACTTGGAGTTAAAAATTACCTACGTCTACGACCACTCTTACTATCCCCGCCACTTGGTGTCGACCAAGGCTGTTGGGTTGGCGTCACTGGTCGACCAAACCGTTGGAGGCCGCCGCCCATAGGCTTACTTATCCTCGACATACCGGCTGGTCTGGTACACTCTGTAGGTACTCGTCCAAGGCACTCTTAGACTTGACCGTTGTGCATCCCATGGTGTTCTAGTGATTACAGCTTCTCTTTTATGCTAGACGAGCATCAATAAGAACAACGAAGGCTGGAGGAACTGGGTTGTACTATATATATATATATATATATATATATATATATATATATATATATATATATACACACACACACCCCTCCACCCGTTCTGTATGGGCTTTAACTCCCCCTCCCCGAAAATAACCCCCACCACCTCCCTAACCTGACAAATTCAGTATCACTAAACATCACACACACACACACACACACACACACACACACACACACACACACACACACACACACACACACACACACACACACATCTGTCTTTTTGCCACTCAAGGATGGTTTCCCATCAAGAATCCTATAACTATCTGTCTATCTATCTATCTATATATAGGTAGCGCAAGGAAACAGACGAGGATTGGCCCAACCCACCCACATATACATACATATACATACACAGACATATACATATATACACATGTACATATTCATACTTGCTTCCTTCATACATTATATATATATATATATATATATATATATATATATATATATATATATATATATATACACACACACTTTTATCTCCCTCTTCCTATCATTTACCCAATCCAACTTCATTTCCTGCCAGACAGCCATGCTATTTCCCCACCTTAGGCTGGCCAATGTGTGGCTCGGGCCCTCTCTGCCTGTGCTTCCTGCCCTACAATACGCGCTCGCGCGCCAGCCCCAGGTGTCTGGTTCATTCCTGGCGCCAAGCCTAAGGTATCAGGAGATTCTTGGCCCAGGACGATATTGTGGATTGTGACATCTTGAGGATTAACGATGTGCGTACCCAACAAGTGTTCATCTTCGTTCATTTACTTTCGTCCTTAAGTCTCAGGTTGTACAGCATGTTTGCTGATAATGTTCATCTTTCGTTGAAGTACTTACGTCTTGGATTACTGGTATATTTACTTTTAAATTTTGTGTGGACTTTTAGAAGCACGTTTTTTCATCTAAATGTTGATGTTAATTCTGAGTGATTGTAAGTAATGTTTACTGATGTATGAGTAAAGGTCCGGCTGTTTGTAAAATGCCCAACATCCCGTCACCCTCTGATGACACCATAACGCCCCCTCCCCTTTAGAGCACCACATTACCCCTTCCCCTTCATATTACACTACCCTATCCCCTTCATGTTATCACAACGTCCTCTGCCCTTACACCGTGCCATACTGGCCCCTCCCCTTCATGATATCACACTGCCTCATGCATCATCTTCATGACGTCTTATTACTCTCTCTCTCTCTCTCTCTCTCTCTCTCTCTCTCTCTCTCTCTCTCTCTCTCTCTCTCTCTCTCTCTCCTTCATGACGTCACATTACTTCTTCTCCCTCATAACATCACACCTCCTCCTCACCAAGACATACAGTCACCTCCC
The DNA here is from genome assembly GCF_036320965.1 of Panulirus ornatus. Classification (NCBI taxonomy): domain Eukaryota; kingdom Metazoa; phylum Arthropoda; class Malacostraca; order Decapoda; family Palinuridae; genus Panulirus; species Panulirus ornatus. Next base: position 13,335,549 of record NC_092260.1, on the reverse strand, counting down.
CATCATGGCATCACACTCCTACCCGCTTCTTCGTGATGTCACTTTCATTCTCTGCTGCTCCATGTCGTCACGCTGCCCCATCCTGTTGGTGACATTACAATGCTGCCTTTCCGTTGGTGACGCCACCACCCTCTTCCATGACATCACACCACTTTCAGCATGTAACAGAGCCTGTGCTTTACTATCCACTCTGTCTTTATTGATTAGGAACTTAGGATAGTACCGCTGTCCATCAAGTTACCTCGTCAAAGACAAGGAGGTCTTCTGTTATCCGTCCTTCCCCTGTACTCCCATGTCTGTGTGCTCAGTCCCACCCATCTGGCTGGCACACTCACCCAGCGCGGCCTCGGTACACCGGCAGCTGACACAGGTGTGGACACACGCACCACATGTAAATATTACCCACCAAGCCACACCCGCTCCGCCGCTCCAACCTCAGGTTGGCACTCATGGCTCCCTAGTGGTGATTTGATCCCTTCAACACGACGGTACGACTAGTAAGCTCGACGGTAGTACTATTAAACACGACGATGCGACTGTTGAGCATGATGGTAGGACTTTTCAGTGCGACGGTACGAGACTTTGGTATACGTCGTAACTTTTGCCCCTGATCCTTAAGTTGTCTGTGTTCGGCTTACCAGTAGAGGACGCCAGACGTTTTCTATTTTCTTCTTTCACCTTATAACCTAAGAATTACATTTACTTACTCGATCTTTTTGATTAATTTGGCTTTTGTGTATCTGTTTCAGGTTGGTATGTCCGCGAGAGCCACAAGCGGAACGATCGTGAGTTAAATCAAAGACACACATCTGACAGTTGGGAAAAATCCAGATATGAATGTTGAAGTGTTGCCCCAGGATCACCTCACATCCTCCATGTCAGGATCGCTGGTGTGGCTCAGTCTCATTAAAATTAAGCTGCCGAGCTAGTCTTGTCTTATATATATATATATATATATATATATATATATATATATATATATATATATATATATATATATATATATATATATATATCGTACATTTTTCCCTGTATACTTCTTGTCTAGTCACTCCTCACACTTCTTTAGAATCTTTCCTTCTTCCTCCCTACCTACTTTTCCTCTTCATGCGAGACTTGCCTTGCATGAAGACTTTTGTTAGTTACCGGGGCTTGGGGAAAATAAAAGAAAATCTCAGTCTGTGTACTGATGACACTTACGAAAGTAACTTGAAGTTATATACTCAAGTCTAAAGAACTAGTGACCACCGCCCTCCCCGCAAAAACGTGCGAGACACACACACACACACACACACACACACACGCCATTCCCATGTATACAAACAAACCGTGTTACCACACAGAGTACAGGACGGTGTCGGGTACAGTCTCTCCATGATGGCTTTACCGAACAACCCCTCAGCCATTCAGGGGACATCCAAACAACCAATTAATCAAGCCCGTGCACCAAGGCTCCAGTCTAACTAGACTATAAGAGTCATTCAGTGACGTGTTTTGTTATTATAAAGTTTTTCATTTAACCCACGTATTAGGTTCAACATAAACAACAACAAACTGCAATGCACTAATACTTTGAGATAACAAACATCGCAACCAGTCATTTGAAAATCAGTGAGTAAGCTCTCGGGCCTACCAACCAAGCGGCAGTACTCAGCAAGTTACAACATTAACGGAGTCATATTACTAGAGTTATGGTGATAAAGACGTTACTGTAGTAACCAAGTTACTTATTACTGAGGGTATGGCACTAACCAAGGTACATTACAAAGCAAGGCACAAATACTAAGTATAGTGCACTAAACAAGGTACACAATTACTGAGGATACTAACCAAGGATAATGCACTGACCAGGTTAAAGCTCTGCTTCAGATAGAGCAATAACCAAGGTGTAGCAACTAACCAACCCTCATCCCCCAACACACACACACACACACACACACACACACACACCCGGGCAGGCACCAGCCCAAGCAAAGCTTGGACAAATAGGAACGAGTTATTTTGTGGTACGAAGACCAGAGCCTGGAACTTGATAGAACGCTTGATCACAGCTGATTCTACCCCCCCGCCTACTGCCTGGCCATAGCTTTTCCAGCCTCTGTGTGACATGTTACAGTGTGACGTGTTATACGGTAAGTCTGGTTTGGATTACGTATATAGCACTGTGTGTATGTTTGTCTGTGACTTTCGTCCCACTGGTGACGCTCGTAGGCTTCGCTCTTGGTGACGTAATAGTGACGACATTGGTGCTCTTCTGGGTCTGTGACGCAGTTGCGACGTGTGAGAGACGCATCATTAACGTAAAAGTGACATTTCACTTAACTGATAACGTTTTTTTTTTTCTTTTTAAGTAATTTTTGGCTTCCTATTGGCATACAGTAGACACCAGAGTGACGCGTCATTACCAGAGCCGCGTAGGGACGACACGTTGTCTCACATGTGACGTACTTTCATAGACGCTGCTCAGAGAACCTTACCTGTGCATTACACTGCGCCGAGACCTCCTTACCTGTGCATTACACTGCACCGAGACCTCCTTACCTGTGCATTACACTGCTCCGGGGACCTGACCCGTGTATTACACTGCATCGGGACCTGAACCGTGCATTACACTGCGTCAGGGGCCTGGCCCGTGCATTACACTGTTCTAAGGATCTGACCCTCGGATTACACTGCTTCGGGGATCTGACCTGGGCATCACTCTGCTCTGGGGAACTGACTTGACACTAGTGCATTCCACTTTGGGACCATATGCGTGCATTACACTGCTCTGGGGACCTGGCACGGGTGCAGTACATCCCTCCAGAGACCTTACTTTTATTAAACCACTTTGGGGACCTGACTCGCATTACACTGCCCCAGGGACCCGACTAACATTTCACTGCTGCTAGGACTTGAATAGCGTTTCACTGCTATTCGGAACTTGACATGTACTAGCTGTGTGTGTGTGTGTGTGTGTGTGTGATCTGTGCTTGCAAATCGGGAGTTTGTACATCCGTGAAGATGGTGTTGTCATGTTTGTTGTGTTCTTAGCGTCGTATGCAGTTGTCTGTGACGGTAGGAGTGGCCCAGCAGTCAGACTACCCTCCACCAACGAGGTGTGCTCCAGCGGTGATCTGTTGTTGTGTACGTTGAGGGTATTTCCGTCCTGTTGGTTGCCTAATGACGTCACTAGCGTTGACGAGCCTGCCCCAGGTGCTAGTGGTGAGACTGCTGCTGACTACACCACACATCCTCACTCTCACTCCTTCCCCACACCCGCCTCTCTGTAGTAGCTTTTTCCCCCGCACTCACTCTCACATATCCCCTAGTCCCCCTAACTTGCTATGATGGGTACCACCAAGCTTCACCAACACTCGACTGCTGTTCCCCCCTCCCTCAGGCCTCCCTGTCTTCCCCTCTCTTGGCACGCTCTCAATGGCTGGCCACACCGCGACACACCCCGCCCCTTACGCTCCTGGGTGTTGCATCGCCGCCATGGTATTTATAGAGCGTTCATGTGTGGTCTAGTGAAGGTGGGGTGTGGTCATGTATGGTGAGAGGTTATGATGGTGTGCGGGAGTATGGTGAAGCTTAGTGATACATGGTGTAGGGATGGGGTTATGATGATGTCTGGCATGACGCATGATGCGGTTCCGGGATAGCAGTGTTAGGGATGAGCAGTAGAGTCAGGCTGGTTTCTGGTGATGTCCGATTCCTCGATGAGGCGTATGGTTGTAGTAGGTGTCCTACAGTGTAACTCGCATCATACTGACGAGGACACACCTCTGATCATCACTGCAACATACCTTACGATCATAGCAGTCATGAGCTCAACAAAAAGTCAATAACATCAGTCCACTCGAGGGATTATTGTCCAGCCATCGTGTTCACGGTAATCCACCTCCCCAGCCGAGAATGCCCGAGGGAAACAACCCATCACGCCCGGAGCACTGGGCTTGGGCTACGCCGCCTCACCAAATCACCATCGCCGACCATTCCAGTATATCCTACCATCTTCGGAGGGGATTACCATAACGGGTGACGTCCCCAGTTTAATGTACCTCGGTGGAATCTCTTGTTATATTACCGGTCTTCTGTAGTGCCGCTGGGATACTTTGTGAGTGTAATGTTTATGTGGTAAGTTTGGGTCTGCATCCATGATGGTGTGACAGGTGTTAGGTACATGAATCACTCGTTGATTGCTGCTGCTGCTGCTGCTGTATAGTGTTACATAAGGATTTTTATGCTCAAGGTCACTGTTGTGTAAAGGTCACTGATCTGTAGCACTTTCAAGGGAATTCGTGACAGCCTACATCACCGTCTGCAATTTATGAACAGCCCTCATCATTACCCTGTACGACGTGGTCGGCAGTTGTTCACAAGCACATCTTGTTTTTCTCGGTAACACCCACAGACATTTTCGCTTTCACAGGTTCACAGCAAACCCCATAGTGGCTCTAATATCATCCACCGTGCCAAGACCTCTACCTCAACGCAGTCTAATTCAGGCCCCACTCACAACATCCCCCCCCCCCCACTTGAAACCCTCCTGCCAATACAAAAACTCATCGTTAAGATACATGCCGTCAAGCCCTTTGCTGTTTATAACAAATACTATATTTTTGTCAGTATATATATATATATATATATATATATATATATATATATATATATATATATATATATATATATTGTATCGCGTGCGGTTGGATGATAATGGGAATACGGGAGGGGAATAGTTCCAAGTCATCCTTGAGGGCGGGGAGAGAAGGAGAGACAGATGGTCCAAAGTCTTCCCTGCAGACGCAGCTGAAGGCGAGGAACACAGGACTTCTGTCTGTCCATGAGCTGCGAGACTACAGCATCATCCGACCCCGCTACAGCAATGTGGCTGGGGACGCCAGGGAGACTGGACGCCATTATTTACTCTGAGTCGGTAACGCTAAACGTTGATTGGGGACGCTTCTTGTCTAGAGACGTTTCACGTTGTCTAGGGATGGTTTACGTTGTCTTTGGATGCTACATGTTGTCTGGGGACGTTTCACGTTGTCTTGGGACACTTTCATGTTGTCTAGGGACGTTTCACGTTGTCTTGGGACACTTTCATGTTCTCTGGGGACGTTTCACGTTGTCTAGGGACGCTTTACGTTGTGTGGGGGGACACTTCGGTTTTGCTTAAGGACGTCAATGTATGCATGTGGGCGACCCTGCAGCAGTGTCTCGTCCCTGTGTTTTTGCGTGTGACTTTGACTGGCGGGTCGGGTCGGGTGATGCTGATGATGATGTTGTTGTTATTGTTCCCACTACATCTTGGCCCATCCACGTCCTTTTCCCAGCCACGGGACTCCTATCAATCCCCATAGCTACGATGATTTAAAACCAATGTTTGTAATTACCAATTTGTACTGTACGGGAAGCGAATTTAACACTCGTAGGGCCCCATCTCGTGTGTGTGTGTGTGTGTGTGTGTGTGTGTAAAATAATAATAAATATGTAAATATAGAGCAGTGTATTGAATTTAGGGAGCCATTCGGCTGAAAATACAGTTGAGTGATTACAGATATTACAGAACTGGAAGGTCATAATAGTAACTAGTTAACCATGTGTGTGTGTGTGTGTGTGTGTGTGTGTGTGTGTGTGTGTGTGTGTGTGTGTCCCGTCTTGTATTTTTGGTTCGACCGAGTCTGAGGGTTACATAAGCAAATGATAAACATTCCGTGCAGTCAGTCAACACCAGATTTATTGTCTATGTAGCAAATCGTATCCCCAGTAGCCGCATGCCGTTGATGCTTCAACCACCGTCGGAATCTGTATTGTATCATTCATGCTATTAAGAAAGTAAGTTATCGCAAGACTACTTCAGTCATAGTCTAACAACAATAGTTCTTTGCCAAAGTAATGGTAATGATAACATTCGTTATCTGTAATGAAGCGCTGGCCTTTGCTGGTGACTCTTATCTTGAAGTTCGGTAGATGTTGTATTGGCCTTACGAGGGTAGCAAAGGCCTGCCCTGCCCTTTGCGCTATAAAGAAAAGATTACCCAGATACATCACACATACATGCCTCCCTATTCGATAGGTCGAGAACTAAAGAAACAGCTTGCAGCTTTAGCCTTTAGAGAGGGAAAAAAAAAAAAAAAGAAACAGGAAAGGAACTCGTGCTACACGATTACAGTAATGTCAATGATGAACATTGTAGTAACAAGTAGTGAAGATGCTAATGGCTAAGTCGTAGATTCTGTTCCACATTCATGTACCCGTGAAGCCCCCAGATCAGTGACAGAGAGTGATCCTCTCTATTATTATTATTGTCTCTGACCTTTAACCAGCGTCTTGGCGTCCGATGACACGGGAGGTAACTGCTCAAGGCCATGTCTGCCGCTTAGATTTATATACTCCACCGCATATGGTCTTACCCTCTCTCACTTCATATTCTCCCATGATCATCATGTTTCCCCGCTAGATCAGACGTTCTTGTCTAGATACCATACTATCCACGACTTTCGTACCCCTGCCAATAACCAGACCCCAGTAATACTCGCCGTAACCTCACACTATTCCCTGGACACCCTCGCCATATCCCATATTTTACCCTTTTTTTTTTTTTTTTTTAATGGGTACCCCAACAATATTTGCCTTGCCCCGACACAACTCGCCAGACTTCGAGAATTCGCGGCACTCGCACTACTCGTCTTACCCCGACACCACTCTCGAGGCCCCTTGCGCTACTCTCCATACTCCCACGTTACTCACCAGTGTCTGTGACTCATGCTGCTCTTAAGGCTGGTATTAAGGGAACTTCAAAGCCAGAGAGGCGACCGGTAAGAGCATTAGGCGATCCTGTGGCTAATTGATCGAGGCAAGTGAATATTTAATAGTTTTGTGTCGTCATTAAAAAGCGACAGTAAGGAGCTTGGCAGTAGTACGGGGTTATAAGAAGAAATCAGTGAGGCAAGTTCAGTTTTCTTCATCCCATACACGCCTCTCCCCAAGGTCCTGAGGCAGTGAGGAGAGGAGGAGGACGAACTAATGACAACGTGAAGACTGGGTACACGGTCGATTTACAGAGAAAAAGACGGGAAGAAATTGAGAACCAGTCATTCAAGTGAAGCAGGTAAACCAGTTGGTCGAGTCTTATTACTCAGTCACACATGCCATTCCGGACGCCCTCACACGCCATCGTGGAGGCCCTTACACTCCACCCTGTGGGACCTTACCCTGCCACCCGCAGGCCACCACACACACCACCCACGAGGGGATCACACTCCACGAGGAGAACCTCACAACCATCCCTAAGATCCTCCAGTGCCACCTCAGAGAGGCCCATACACGTTATATCGAAGGTCCTTACAGGTCACTATGAAAGCCGTCACACACTACCGGAGTGGCCCTCACACCATCGCCAAGACCTTCTAGAAGCACACAATGGAACACACGAAGATATGTGTAGAGAGAGACCTCAGTGAAGAAGGAAAGAATAATACAAATTAAGATGATTATATGAGTGATGTCGGGGGAAAGAAAAAGTGGTAGTGTACAAGAGAAAGTAAAGAAATGCGGTTCTGAATTGCCTCGCTTGACTACTCTCACAATACGATATCGCACCATCCAGAAGTGAATTTGGGAAATGACAAGGGAAGTAAAATATACACACACACACACACACACACACACACACATATATATATATATATATATATATATATATATATATATATATATATATATATATATATATATATATACAACAGTATTGAAGCATAGAGTGTGAATCGGTCCCAACGCCCACATACAACTGTCCAACTCCGGCCCACTGTCAAAGGCTGACGTCAGGGAGAGTTTTGTAAAGAGATCTGAGAACGCTGAGACGAAACTCACAGACGACGTGCACACTGATGGAGAGAGGATAGCTCATTACACACAGCTCACGGACGTAAAACCGAAAGTAACCCAAGTGGATCAGACCTTGACGGCTAAATTGAAAATATAATTGGACCATGATACCACGTGGTTAGGTCAATGCACGCCGTATGGGCGCGGTTGCTGCTCCTTAGTTATAAAAACGGAACAGGTTGTAGGAGCAGGTGTAGCAGGCACAGGACTCCGAATCATGAGGTCAAAGCTGCCGGGAGAGTTTGGTGAACAGATGAGGAAATAGAAAGCATGATGCTCAGGGAAGAGATTAAGATTGTTTGGGGGAAAAAACAGTAAACAGTAGATGGTTAAAGTACTTCAGTTTGTCAATAGACTACTTGAAATAACGAGTTAGGACACGGCTGAGCGATGAAGTATATCAGAAAGAAAGCCTTGAAATGACAGTATAATGGTAGGAAATAAGCACAATGGTAGGAAATAAAGGTGAAGAAGACAAAATGAAGGAGAACAACGTTTCCAAGTGTATACAAACGAACACACATCTGTGACACAGACCTTGCTTGACAGTAGATATCTCCCACCAAGAACAACTCGCACTAGTTTCGACAGAACCAAAAACCCTTAGTAGGGTTTACTCGGGAGATAAACTCTTGGCGTAGCCCAGTATCAACCCGATCTCGGAGGGTTAAGCCCAGGCAAGAGTAATATTAGGGACAAGAGAGCCATAAAGCCCCCGGCAGCAGCGTAGTCCCATGAGTAAATTAGTCCTTTGAAGGCGGAGTCAGAGAACAGGTTGTATGCTCATGAGGCGACTCCGGGGGTTGGCAGGTTCTGCACGGATGGGGAGCGCTGTGGGTTGGTTACCTTGGGGTTGAGTTCCACGGTTTCTTTCCTACTTTAATCCCAAACTCGCCTCCTGGTAGGACAGCTTCGCTGGAACCTGATTACCCAGACTGTTGGAGGCAGCAGTGCTCATGCCGGTATATCTTCTTCAAAGCGACCGATACAACACGATGCTGAAGCAATCTGTCTAGTTCTTTCTTGGAAGTAGTGAGATACATGTTCGTTATGCCTCCGACCCGTGTCTGTTTTACCAGCTTCTGTCGCACAATGATCTTTAATTTTCTTAGGGTTTAGTTTGCACTCGACCATGCCTATCAAGACAGTCGCAAACTGCATCTTTCTGTGGCTTTCAAGACTTGACCTTTTCGGATTTTCCAGCTATACATGATAATATTTGCTCCAGCTTCCAGTATTGGCTCTAAACTATGAGCTTCCAGGATGTTGTATGGGTCGTGTCGTGTAGTTAAGGCGTCTGGACATTTTGTAATGTCAGCAAACATTATTCATTTAGCAAAAATTATTCATTTAGCAAACATTACCCATTTCGTTACAGTGCATGTGTTGTAAAAAGGGCTTTCTTTTACTTTGCGTTTCTTGTCTCTAAAGTCAACAGTATCCAACCCACCATCTTTCTGCTTATGGCATGACTGCCATGTTTACTCGGAAAGCGAGGTCATTCATTCAACACGATTATTTCCTGATATTTAACATTCCTCTCCTGTGTAAACGAAGATGAGGTGCTAGGCCAGCGGGAGGACGTTGTCTGAGAGGTGAGGAGGTGTGTGGTGAGTAGAAGCGTCGGCGGGTGGAGACGTAGTGTGTGAAGTGATGGTTGAGGAAACCCTCCCACTCGGGAATGGATGTGTGTGTAAACTCCACATATACAGTGGGGTGGTGTGCAGAAGTTCTGGGTGGATTTTGGATATTGTGGCGTGTAAACTGTTGATAACGTAAACTGGTCTGATGCATGACAAGTGCAACGCAGACGAAAAGTGAAAAAGAGTACCCAAAGAGAGAAAAAATATGGTTGAAGAAAAGTTTAGTAGACACCAACCTCACAACCTGTTGTGTAATCCTGTCATGTAAGTGCGACAGTCGTGAACGATCAAAATAACCTTTTGTTTTTTATAGAGAAACAACGACGAATTAATAAGGCAGAAGTATTAACCTCCCTGTTTCTCGTTGCCTCTTAAGAATAATCCAGTAGACTTCAGCCCCCGGGTATGGCAAGAATAACAAAAGGTAATTATGTGAGAGCGTTTAATTAAGAAGGTTCCGTGCCCCCTCCCTCACTGGTCGAGCTGGAGGCTGGTGGAAGAGGGAACACCGAAAGGCTTGGGAGAGGAGGTCCTTAAGTGGTAGATCTTCTTCACACCGAGACGCAACCTAATGATGCTCATGGTAATAAGGTACATGGAGTGTGCAGGCCTAAGCTTAAGTTAACCTTCGTGACATTAATTATTCAAACAACGTGACCGGGCAGACTGGGATGGAAGACTTCATAACCAGAGTTATGAAGCGCTCTGAGCCCAGCACATGTTGGTAGATTGAGGCTCAGGTGGACAAGGCTACGGAAACTGAAAGGAATCAATAAGGACAGGAAATCTTGTGTTACGTAAATTCAGGCTTTTACTAGATTACGAGTAATCATCTAGTACTTACAACACCTGGCTGCATCAACTGCTGTACCTAGAATTGGTTTAAAGAGATGCGTAACAAGTCATTCCTGGGAATACCATGATGTTAGGCGCTCTTACCCCCCTTGATCTCAACGATACGACCCTTGATCTCGACGATATGACCCTTGATCTCGACGATACGATCCTTGATCTCAACGATACGACCCTTGATCTCGACGATATGACCCTTGATCTCGACGATACGATCCTTGATCTCGACGATACGACCCTTGATCTCACCGATTTGACCCTTGATCTCGTCGATACGACCCTTGATCTCGACGATACGACCCTTGCGCTCGACGATACTACCCTTGATCTCAACAATATCACCCTTGATCTCAACAATATGACCCTTGATCTCAACGATATGACCTTTGATCTCGACGATACGACCCTTGAGCTCAACGATACGACCCTTGAGCTCGACGATACGACCCTTGATCTCAACGATACGACCCTTCAGCTCGACAATGCGACCCTTGAGCTCGACGATACGACCCTTGATCTCAACGATATGACCCTTGATCTCGACGATACGACCCTTGATCTCGACGATACGACCTTTGAATTCAACGATATGACCCTTGAGCTCGACTATACGACCCTTGAGCTCGAAGATACGACCCTTGATCTCAACGATACGACCCTTGAGCTCGACGATACTACCCTTGAACTCAACGATACTACCCTTGAGCTCAGCGATACGACCCTTGAGCTCGACGATACGACCCTTGAGCTCGACAATATGACCCTTGAGATTGACGATACGACCCTTGAGGTCGACGATATGACCTTTGGGCTCGACGATACGACCCTTGATCTCAACGATACGACCCTTGAGCTCGACGATACAACCCTTGAGCTCGACGATACGACCATCGAGCTCGACGATATGACCCTTGATCTCAACGATACCACCTTTGATCTCGATGATACGACCCTTGATCTCAACGTATGACCCTTGAGCTCGACGATACGACCCTTGATCTCGACGATACGACCCTTGATCTCGTCGATACGACCCTTGATCTCAACGATATGACCCTTCAGCTCGACGATACTATCCTTGATCTCAACGATACGACCTTTGATCTCAACGATACGACCCTTGAGCTCGACGATATGACCCTTGAGCTCAACGATACGACCCTTGAGCTCGACGATACGACCCTTGAGCTCGACGATACGACCCTTGAGCTCGACGATATGACCCTTGAGCTTGACGATACGACCCTTGAGCACGACGATATGACCCTTGAGCTCGACGATATGACCCTTGAACTCGACGATATGACCCTTGAGCTCGAAGATACAACCCTTGACCACGATGGTATGACTCTTGGGTGTGATGGCCTGGCATTCGACCTAATCTTTAAGGTTCACGTCAAAGGCCGGTACATCATACTCACGGATTGCATTGTCGTGCTCATGGGGTTAAAGTTCATGAAAGCAGTATACGGCGACACCTGATGAGTCTAGGAATGATAACTGTGGCAACAAGACAGCATCCACCCTGGAGTTCGCTGGACCATTTTATCTGAGCAACCACCTTACTAGGGTCCACTGCTCTATTGGGAATATACTTCCAACAAAGCAGTGGAATTGGTTCGAACGGGGAAAAAAAATGGCTTAACTGAAATAGAATTATATCGTTACCAAACGTCCTTAGAGATTCAAGTGTTTTAGCAAGCTGTATAGTTGGAGAAAATATCTTGTGCTACTCCAAGCCTAACATCAACCAGCGATGTCTGGGTAGTGACGATGATGGTGCACATGGAGTCGCGTTGTGTCTTACATCAGCTGGAGGTATGCAGTGTGTATCAATAATCCGTTATCCTAATATCCACACATACTTAACTTCTTATACATGCGGTGCAAGGTTCCCTCAGCATTATGGTCATGAGCACAACGACCTAACATTTAGATTACGGCGCCTTATCCCATGGGTATGAAGATGTAACCGCATGGGTACGGTGACGTAACCCCTTGAGTACGATGACGTAACTGCTTGAGTACCATGGCGTAATCCCTGGAGTGCGATGCGTTAAGCTTCAAGTCGTCGTGTTCAAGGGACCAGACTTTTCCGCCTGCTGCCGGAATGTAATCTCTGAGGTTGGCAACTGAAGCAAGCAAATGAATGGATCATTAGCTCGATGTATGAATTATGAAGGGTTCCGCCCTTGCCCTCCAGCGATCAGGTACGTCTTTTAAGAAAATAAATCTGATCCACTTACCCTGAAAGCTTCAATACTGGTGGTGGAGCTATCCACAAGCGCCAAGATCAGAGGATAATCTGTAATGCTGGTACTAATCTGGTAGGGCTTTGTGGAGCCTTGTGCCTGGCGATTTTGCGGAAGGTGTAACAACCACCAGTGAGAACTCGTACAAGACTGGTGAAGTCAGTGGCTTTCAAGAAGACGCTCTGCACAGCCCACTAGAGGCTTACTCTAATATGTGTCGGAGGCTTCCAAGTGGCGTGCGCGGCGATGATAGAGATCTGGGCCGGATGCGGGTGTCGGCTCTCATATCCGGGGTCGCCCAGACCTTGTGGGTTTTGACTAATTTTACCAGTCCACAAGACCAGGATGTTTACTTCCGGACGATCGCCAGGTATTTACTTCTAAATATAAACATCGTACACGTAACATTCTACATGGTTCAAGCATCCTTGTGTTATGAGCTCATCTGCACTTCATTGTATTATTGCAAATCATCACTGTGTTGTAATATTACATTTGGTTAATGACTCATTACTTTTAGGAGAAAAGAGTTCGCAATTATTCTTCGTTATTGCTGAATTCGATTGTTCAGTGTTCAGTATGATGTCGCGTCGTCATCCCAGTGGAGCAAACCGCACCGTCTTGGGTGTTACTGTAAAAACAAACTTGCCTTCATCTTCAGCAAGGAACTTTCGAACACTTCTCCATTATCATGGATGTGTTTGTGTGTTTTGCGTTGTAATCCAGTCATCAAGAATGGTTTTCCTCTCTTGGGCACGACGGTACGACCTCTGACATCGAAGGTATGACCCTTAAACATGAAAGTACAACCCATGGGCATTATGGAGTGACCTTTGAGCCGACCCCATAATGGCCAGAAGAAACGTGATTGTCCATTAGAGTTATGCGTACTGTTGAGTTTAAACATCAGTGTTCACAACCTTCCATATCCCCAGCCATAAAGCGAAAGCGCCACCACAGTCAACATTCCCTTGCAGAGCCACTCTCTCCCCTTAAACCCAACACCACCACCACCACCACTACAACAACAACCCGTACTTTTTTCCCCCCTCGGGGGCAATCCCGAGGGACCCAAAATAACTTTTAATGACGTTGCTTGGACGTGATTGCTATAAAACTGTTTAACCTTGACCACCTGAAGGGAAGACCATTAAGAAACAACGAGATATGCAGGGGACATCCGGGGCTCTGGGAAGTGCTGCTCTTTGCCCCCGGTAGTCCCCGCGACCACCACCGTCAGTTGGACAGCCTTGAGAACAAGAAAATACGACGAACAAACAGCAAGAGTAATAATCAAAACAGTAAAGTTACAGTTAGGAGAGGTTCACCTTTAACCATAAAGCAGGACGTCCGGAACACAGTGTTCGTCGCGGGAAGGTTTAACAGAACTTCCTGACAATTCTGTTACATAATTAGGGAAAAGAAAACGATACAACAACGATCATGTTGCATCAAAGATTTGATACCAGCACAATACAGAAATTAAGTTTCAACATCCCAGATAAATATACGGTCTATAGAGCATCAGAAGCAGGAAATTCATATGCGCAAATGAGGAAAACATGTGTATCACAATCACACGTGAGTAGGTAAAAGAAGTGGAGGAATTTAAACAGTGTCTGGATAAGTATCTACCTAGTGTCCCAGGCGAGCCAGGGTGTGGTGGTTACGCAGGCCTTAAGGTCGCGGCCTCCAGCAGCCTGACGGAGTAGAAGAGATGCTGGACAACTTGATCTAAGACAGAGCTTTGGGATTAGCCCTCCTAAACCACGTAAGGTTAGTTAAGAAAATTGGAAAACACTTACTCCCTCACATTCAAATGTAGCCGTTGCCTGTATGACAAGTGTGACCTTGGAGTGATAGGATGCGAAATGCGTATGACGGGAATAAATCGCAAATTGAACATTGAATCTATAATTTTCCAATCAAGCAAACCCCGAAGAGTAATGGTTAATCGTCCGAAATGTTCTGCCTCCATTGTTAAGAGCTCAGTTCCCTAGGGTTCTCTGCTGGCTCCCCTGTTGTTCCTCATACTTATATCTGACGTTGATGACACCACGACCATTATAGCAATCTCACTGATTGACGACACTGACAACCCGCGATACTAGATGTCAGCCTGGTCTTCGGGAATAACACTGATGTTCACAATAGAAAACCTTTACTCAGGTATGGAAGAAACGAAAAAGTCAGATTACCTAATGACTACAAGATGGAAACAGGGCTGATCGTAAGACGACGTGTACTTTCGCCAAGGGACTAAGAGTGATGACATCGAGTAACGTCACTTTGTTTTTTAATAGTGACCGACGCGGCATGGGCACATATGCCCTAATCAAGGTCATCTCGGACGTAAGAAAAATGATAATGGGAAACGAAAGCAGAAATTCATCGGGGTTCCGCGAGTTTTTATAGACCTGAGTCTTAAAGAAAGAAAGGTCATACGAAGAGGGGAAAGACAGGGGGGGTATCAGAACAGCCAGTCCTCGAGTGGTTTGGAAAACGCATCAAATGAACTATTGGATGTGTGATGTTGAAGTTGGGTTTGGTACTGAAAACTCTTTAACAGAAGAGGAGTGATACCTGTTCTCTCCACACTGGAAAACTGCAGTGGGCTAACATTACCATAAAAGGACAGGAAAACTGTTAGGCTAGGCGTACAGTGAGACCGACACAGGCGCCGCAGCACAGAGCAGAGCAGAATTTTGTAGATAGTTAAATCATATTCGCATGTCAGAAGCCCTCGTCTTGTATGATGAACGTACCGTCGGCAGATGTAAGGAATATAGCGAGGGGGAACCCCTTAACGTATACCAGTCATGTTGCACAACTTTTGATAAATGGATTATGTAGAAGTAGACAGCTTGGTAGGTGAGGCCCTCCGCAAGAAAGCACAGTCGTAGACAAAGCTGCTGCGGTATAGGACAACCTCCAAATCCAGCTCAAGATATTACTTAAGCCATATTTTTGCTTTCATCCCCCCATCCCCAACCCAACCCAACCCACACACCCCATACCTTTACCTTAAGTTCCGGGCCGCTTGCAGAGGGTAGTACTACGTCATCTTTAAACCCCAGAAGAAACATGTTGCCCAGTGAGAGACCACCACCAGCAAAAGTAATACGGACGCACAATTACGCTGGAGGGAAATAAAAACATGTTCGTAGTAAGCATTTAAACCCAAGTGATTAAGTTGATCTCTGTTGGCACAATGGTTGGATAGAAGGTTGAAAGGCTGCCGCTGTACATGTCTGGGGGATTGGAATACCTCCCTTCAATCAGGAATCCCAACAATCTCGAGTAAAGGCCACCGTGCACTCGAGTCTTCTGCTTCTCGGAGGAGGTGTGTGTGTGTGTGTGTGTGTGTGTGTGTGTGTTATGGGGATTGAGTTATACACTCGTGTTGCCCCGTCTCTTAACGTTGTATATGTGTACCATGTTTTTACTCCTGTGTGTGTGCACACACACACACACCATCCTGAACCAGTGTGTCATTACCTACTTGTAATGAACTATTTGCACTGCACGGGGAGGAAGGTTTACACTCGTGGGGCCACGTCTCATGAACATTCTCTACTGCCATACAACTTAAATCTGTGAACGCTGTCTGCAGTAACCATATCATATCCTCGGTGGTTACATTGCATTAATCCACCACTCGTACTATAAAAGTACTTATTTACAGCTTTGTAACAAGTTTCTTGACTAACGTCAAGTTATGTCCTCAGGTTGCTCTATCCTTATATCTGTCGAAGAATTGCTGATTGTCCACGTCATTTATGTGTTTTTAAAACTTGAATTTGTGATTAGGTCACTCCTTATTCTTCTCTCTCCTGTTATGGACAAATTTAAATCCTCAAGTCTTTTCCCATTAGCCATCTGTCTTAATTCTGATCCCATATCTGTTGACTTCGTCTGAACCCTTTTCTATTACCTCTTTGTGCTCCTTTAGGTACGGTGACCAAACTTGAGAAGCATTTTCTAGTTCTGATGTGAGCACCTTGCTCATTATTTCCCTCAACATGTACTTGAATCCAACCCTAGTATTTGCCCTGCAGCAGACACTTTCTCTCCATTCTCCTAATATGGGACCCAAGCGACAGGGTAGTCCTTCTCTGAAGCTTATTTCTTGCAAGATGATCATCATATTGAAGTCTTCCTTCACTGTGTGTGTTATGTGTGTGTGTGTATGTGTGGTGCAGGTGCTGTGGCTTGCCAGGTCCTCCACTGAAGGTTTTCGAGGCAATGCAGACCCGTGGGAACCTTGGCGAGGTGCGAGGTTTTGTATGTTTTTTTTTTTCAAGAGTTGAGATGTTTAACCCGAGTTCTGAGGAAGGTGAAGTATTTGACGTGATGTTTGAGATTTCTTTGTGTGTGGTGTGTCTTGTCTGTTTTTGTATTCTGTTGAAACCAGCATTTTTTCCCACAGTATTAAACTTCACGATGATTTCACAGGTCTCTGCTGCCACAGGTCGATATATATATATATATATATATATATATATATATATATATATATATATATATATATATATATATATATATATATGATACGTAATACGTATGGAAGCGGAAACTTGGGATGAAGTTTTCTGCATACAGGAATATGCAAATCCCGGTGTTTCTTCAACTGATCCTACGATTCATGGCAGAATGTAGGCGGATGGGACCTTGGGGTCAGACCTCGGGGAGTTGTGTCCCCCCGCGGCCTGGCCTCTGGTCTGCTGTACTGTTTTTTTGTTTTTCGGCAGCAGCCTTAAGGCTTCCCGAACCCCGGCTAACGAGGCTTGCTCTTGAACCTGGCTAGTTCGTACTTGAAGACTTAAAGGGCACTGGGGATGCATATGTGTGTGTGAGGTGAGTGGTAAGTACAGCAAGTGTGAGATGAATGCTACAGTGTGTGAGGAAGGGTATATATGATACTGTACGTGGGTGATGAGTGTAGCTGCCGGGTTGAGATGAGTGATGCTGGAGGCATGGCGTAATTTATGCTGCAGGCGGGGGAAAGTGAGGCTATAAGTAGGAGATAAGTGACGGAACAGTTGCAATGACTGATGCTGCAGTAGGGAACATGAATGATGCTGCACTCGGGAGAGGAATGATACTGTGCGGTGGTGATGAGGGATGCTGCGGGTCTGGGGTATGTAATGCTGACGACTGAAGGAGGAAAGAGATTACTGAAGACTAGGCAGGACGAAGGGCGGCGCCTATCCTGATGATACGCGAGGTTCAGTAAGACTTGGGTAAGATCCCGGTGCCGTCGGAGGCGGGGGATGGAGAGCTGGGACGCGTGAGTAGGCGCCAGCGGAATGCGTCATTATTATGCCTCTCATGTGGGATCTTGCCTGATCTCTTTATTCCCGATGTATTCACTGCTTATTTCATAATTAATTATCTTAAATCTCTGGAAGACGGGAGCCAGACCCTCCATTTTCCCTAACCGCCCCACACCCTCCATCCCGACCCTTTACTCCTCAGAACCTTAACTCCCTCGACCCTTTAACTCCCTCACTCTCGCCAGTTAATTAATTAGCAGTGGCAGCAGAAGGCAACGCCGGGGATTTTCCGGTGAAAGAGCGGCGGGAAAGAGGCAGCAGCAGGGGATAGTGGGCACGATGAATAAAGTAGAGACACCAGGAGGGAAGAGACATGGGGGGTAGCTGAAGAGACCAGGGGGCAGCAGGAGACAGACACCAGGAGCAACTGAAGAGAAATGGGGTGGGTGGGGGGCTAACTCCATGGGGTAGTTGAAGAGAGACATCAGGAGGCAGCAATAATGAGGGTGGGACAAAATGAAAAGCCTCTGTATAAATATTAACAAGTAGGAAATAAGCTTCAGGATTCTCTATGTGAGGATGACTTAGGAGTGGGCGTCGTCCCTAAACCTGTCGCCAGAGTCCCACATTTGGAGGGTCATTAAGCCTTGTTAAGGTGACAAACTGTTGGTTGGTGAGTATTCTTACAGCTTTCAATAAGGAAATATTGAGCAAGCTGCTCATTTTTTATATAAGGCCGAAAGTAGAATATGCATCTCAGGTTCAGTCAACGCCCTTCAAGGAGCACAAAGAGCTGGTACAGGAGAGAACAAAGGTAGTATATGAACTGGGAGAGCTGAGTTACAGGGAAGGGCTAAAAGTCTTAAATCTGTCCACCTTAAAAGAGCTAAGAGCTATGGGTTACCTGATCACATCTTTAAGTGTTTAAACCATACTGAAGGAGTGGACAGTGAATAGCTCTTCGAGAGATGTAGGAATAGGGCAACAAGAGGACAATAGCACGAAATTAAGCAAGGAGAGGTAGATGAATGAAATGACATGACATGAAGACATGGATAATGCAGACAACATATATATATATAGATTTAAGAAGTTGTATGACAGTAAAGAATGCTTGAGAGATGGAGCCCCACAAGAGTAAAACTCCCTTCCTGTACAGTACACATAGGAAGTAGTTCATGGCACACCAGAGCACAGGTCATCATTAATCAAGAGGAGCGAAATTATCACAGATTGTGCCTGTGGTTCCCTGCCGGTAGGAAGGCCCTGGGGCTTAATGCATATTAGCGGTTTATAATTACAACAGCGGGCGACAGAACGTACTCGAGGCGTCATGCTCTTAAGGACTCGGCATAAACAACACTTATACCTTTGGAGGAAAGTGTTTGTATATTTGTCTGTAACAGATCACGAAAATTATATGGGTCTCAGCCAGCTGTATTTGTGTAGCCCAGTGTCCACGACGTGTGGTTATGAGGGTTTCCACCGCTCCTTTCGTGTAGATATTATTCATATGAATCTTTGACGCAATACTCTAGCCCCATGAAACACTATACCTCGTGTAGTTTTACCATGTAAGTTCTCAACTTGAAATATAAATCTCCCATGAAGGACTAGAAAAACAGCAGTTTGTTCCGCATAGGAAAGCCTTTGTCTGACACGCTAAAGGCCCACCATAGAAGTGGAGGACATGGCACCATTATCTGTGGTAATCTTAAGAAAGGACCAGGAAGAGGAGGAGGAAGAGGAGGGGAGGGACAATAGTGTGCATCTAGGAGCACCAGGGGTCATCGGAGTGATGGTAACGACGGAACGCAAAGTGTGTGAGGAGCGGGTGTGGCGTTGATGGTGGTGCTACTGGGACAAGGCTTCATCTGTCCCACCAGCAATGACAACATCCTGTAAGGCAAGCTGTTCATCCCCAACGCCCGATCTGACAGTATCTACATCATGAATCTGCAACCCATCTGCGTCATCACGACGTACTCCAACCTGAGAGAGAGAGAGAGAGAGAGAGAGAGAGAGAGAGAGAGAGAGAGAGAGAGAGAGAGAGAGGAGTAATTACGAGTACTTACGAACATACATCGCCAAAATGTAGGGCTAGTGCACAGCGCAGGAAAATATAGAGTTACGAAGAACGAGTCGTTTGAGTTACATGTTGTCACATATGTGTGAGATGGAGAGATTGTGTTTGTGGACTGAGTGCCAGCAGTCCACGTGCGAGAGAGAGAGAGAGAGAGAGAGAGAGAGAGAGAGAATTTCTTTTATTTTGAGTGTGTGTGTGTGTGTGTGTGTGTGTGTGTGTGTGTGTGTGTGTGTGTGTGTGTGAATAAATAAGAGGAAAGAAGACGGAGATAAGAGGTTGGAGTAAGAGAGACAGAGTCTGATAATAGCGAGAGTGTAGGAAGGAAGAAAGAGGAGCAGGCAGCAAACCAGTCTGGCACGCACATGACTCTGGCCTAAGTAACATAAGACGTGGCAAGGTATGCCTCCCTCGCCCCTGGGAGGAGGTGGGGCGACCCGAACAATAGACAAGGTAGACAAAAATAAGCGGATGAACCTAGAGAGAAGAGAGGCATGACGCACTAAGACTGACTGAACCACAGGAGTGATGGATGAGGAGAAGAGGGAACGATAATGCAGTGTAAGGGAGAAAACAGAAACCAGAGATCATTGTGTGGGTGCCAAATCAAGTAGCAGCACTGAGACACCGCCAGTAATGATGCCCCACAACTGCAGATAACTCCAGGGTAATTTTAATCTTCGCTAACCGACGGTAAAAATGGAATTCTCTCAGAGATGCAAATTTCATCCGCGGAAAACTCTTGCCCTGCCCTTCGCTGGTGGAGAGTGGCGTCATACCAGCACCTCCCTCGCCTGCCTTAACGAGGCAACTGCATCTGACGCTCGCTCACCTGCAGTGCACGCTAACGTACCGAACATTACAGGGATCCGTACATGCAGTACTGATAGTGTAGCAGTAGTGATTGCTCGGGTAACATATGAGAAAAGTATTAGTTGAAGAAGAGACTGTGTTCTGGAAGGTCTCGTGTGGTAATTACAAAGGATGATATGCAGAAAGTTGTCAGGATTTATCACATTTTTCGGAAGACTTCTCGCTTAGTACTGTAACTTCCTAAGGTACTAATTAGTACACTAACTTCCTTGGGTACTGATGTATAGTACTGCTTTTGGCTCAGCTGCACCAAACGAGTGTACCTACGAGTAATTAGTGTTGGTCTACATGTTCCCACGATGGCTGTCTAAGGACCCTCACATTAGCTAGCCAGCCAGTTCTTCATCAGCCAAGTGTGAGAGATCCTGCATATTGAGCCAATTTAAACTTTTACCTCCAGGTTATTCAGCTCTTACAGTTGGACCGCCGGAGTTGGCCCGTAACGTGTCCACTGAGCAACGGGAGCCAATTAAACTTTCTGTACAGGAACTTCTGCTCAACATTATTTTTCCTTCGGTACAAGATTGGAATACTAAATGAAATCATTCATTTGCCCGATTTTTGTTTTAATGCAACCGAGAGTTCTGTGTAGGGGAAGTCTTAAACAGACGTTAAACTGCTGAGTGATTTGTTGTGCGCGTAATATAGTGTGGAATCAGGAACAGATTTTCCCAAAATATTACCCTAATCAATTAACATACAAGTTGCAGAAAAAAAATGCAGTTCCATATCTTTGCCTAATATCCTAGCTGCTAACCAAACAAAACCTTGCTGATTTCCAAGCGCATGATATGTATGTAATATTTTTTATTCACATGCGACTTTTCAGAGAAAAGAGTTAATTAATGAATCAACAATTGATTTTGAAAAAAATGCACAGTTCCATATCTTTGCATGATTTGCACGCGGCCGGACGAGCACGGATCTCTTCTATTTTCAGTACCCACAACTTGGTGCAGGAGAAGGAACGTGAGACTCCTGCAGAGCGTCAGTAGGGAGCAGCTTGCCTGGCGCAGAACTGTGCCAGGCCCAAGCGAAGCCAGCACCCCCGGGGCAGGAAAGTTGTTGCTACGTGTACCGTGGCCTCAGACCCCCATCTTCGCCTCGCGGCACGACGAGGTGTGGGCAACTTTTGTTGGAAAATTATAGAAAATATGGGTAAAAAAATGAGAGAGTAAATGACACAGGAAGATCAAAAGGGTGATGTGAATGAAAGAGAATGTGAGAAAATACATAAAGAAGGAAAGAAAGCGTAAAACAAGTAGAAAAAATAGAAAGAAATCAGGCGAGGAAAACACGCGTGGGCCAGGAAAATAAAAGCGTAGGTGGGCCAATAGCAGCGCGAGGGGAAAGGGGGAGTGGGCAATTGAGGGAGCTGGTCGAGGGGACGACTATTGACAAGTTTGCAAGAATTCATGTTCTTCCCCTCGTCCACCGGAACCCGTGGGGGGGGGGGGGGGGGGCATAGATAAACAAGGGAGGAAGTTTGACTAGTGATGGAAGGTAGACTGGTTGGTGGGGGTGGGGGGAGCTAAGGGAAAGGGTTGATAAGCGAGAGCATAATGCCTGTAGATAGACAGAGTCAGATGAAGGACCGAAGATGATTTTCCTCATGGTGAAAGGATTTGACGGGTAAAAACCAAGAGGAATGTATGAAAGATGAAAATCTTAGTCATTCTTGCTAGAAATGTTCTTTACGAGAGGTAGGTGAGATGCGCCAGTGTGCCCTGTGGTATTGTGGGACGGAGATAAACACGAAAGCAGAGGAGAGGAGGAAGAGGGAGGCGGGGCGGTGAATGGAGGCCTGAAAACACGGGAGCGAATATCTCTGAAAGGTTCAGATGCGAGGATCCGCCGGTCCCTCTGATCGAGCCTTATCTCACACACACACCGGGGAGCTGGGGGTGGGGGATGAGGCTCAGGGGAGAGTCAGGGAGGATCATGAGGCAGATGGGGAAGTAAGGAAGGATCATGAGGTAGAGAGAATACCGAGGGAGAAGAGAATGGAGAAAAGACCTTTGGCAGAAGTGAGAGTAAGAGCGTCCATAAGGGAGGGGAGTAAGTATGGCAGGGAGAGTGAAGTAATGAGGCAGAGAGGAAAGTGGAAAACCTTTTTAGAAAGAGGGAAGGTAAGACAAAGGAGAACAGAACGAGAGGAGATATATATAAAGAGAAAGGAGGTGGTATTGTTGAAGACTATGAATGGCGGAAGAAAGAACAGGAAGAAAGTAAAGGCAAAGTTGAGAATTGGACGTAGACGAAAAGATAAACTAAGAAGGACCAAAAGTGGGATTTGATGCTCCTGGGTTGTCCAGTGAAAACACACCTTACCCAAGAGTAACAACAGCACACGGCCAAACAGTGTGTTCCAAGGATCGCTGTTTCCTCAGAAGGGCAGACTGTCTCATGTGTACGAGGAGCATAAACAACCTCTGCCGTCTGTCTGTCCCCTTACCTCAAGAATTTAACAATTTCCCTGAAAAATTATTATATTTCGCAGTCGCCATAACGGGTCAACTTAGGTCAATTATGACCAGATTAGCGAGGAGTTCCGACTTGTCACACCCGACCTGTGGGCGCTGTGCCTTATGGTGAAGAACATTCCGGCACTAGTTTGGTTTCCCTGTGGCTTAAAGTCAGAGTGGTTGGTCATGCCAGGAACAGTCATCCATCGTGAATATTTCTGTGGATGCAGTAAGTCTTCACACTTTAGAAGTGGATGAAGACATCTTTTAGGAACACTAATGCCATTTACTGGTATTTCTTTACTCAAAACTATACTTCAAAATTCAATATTTTCTTTTCTACATAGTTTTAAAGGATGTAACTCTACCTCGAACGGTTGTCAGGTACAGACTGTAACCTCCGCAAGGTTGTCTGGGATGGACTGTAACCTTCGCAAGGCTGTCAAGGTTATGCTGTACCTTCGTGAGGTTGTCCGGGTTGGGCTGTACCTTCGCAAGGCTGTCCCAAGGTTATGCTGTACCTTCGTGACGTTGTCCGGGTTGGGCTGTACCTTCGCAAGGCTGTCCCAAGGTTATGCTGTACCTTCGTGACGTTGTCCGGGTTGGGCTGTAACCACCGCAAGGTCATAAGGGTTAGGCTGTAACCTCCCCAAGGTTGTCTGAGTTCGGCTGTAAGTTCCGCAAGGTTGTCAGAGCTGGACTGTAAGCTGTGCTTTGTTGTCTGTGTTACATGCTAACTTCCGCAAGGTTGTCAAGGTGAGGCTGTAAACTCCGCAAGGTTGTCAAGGTGAGGCTGTAAACTCCACAAGGTTGTCAAGGTGAGGCTGTAAACTCCGCAAGGTTGTCAAGGTGAGGCTGTAAACTCCACAAGGTTGTCAAGGTGAGGCTGTAAACTCCGCAAGGTTGTCAAGGTGAGGCTGTAAACTCCGCAAGGTTGTCAAGGTGAGGCTGTAAACTCCGCGAGGTTGTCAAGGTGAGGCTGTAACCGCCGCGACGTTGTATATGCATGGTGGTCGCTATTAAGCCTCTTGGCTGCAGGACGCTCATTAATCCAGACACCTTTCGGGGTACGTCATTCTTATTTTTTTTTTAGTATAACTCCGCACACTATCCGTCCGTTATGGTTTTGATAGTAGTGCTCTGTTGATGTTGTGCTCTTCGTGAATATTTAAAGTTTGCAAGGACATCATTGACGTATGTATTCGTTGAGATGATGTCAAGGAAATGTCTGCCCCAGAAAGGAACTGCCAAGGTCACGTTCAGCGACACACCAGGAGAGTACTGAACTTGTCTCGAGGGGCTGTTGCAGGAGAGCTCTGGTCAGGTTAACAGTCCCTGGCTGGCTAGAGGTCGTCCGTTCCTTGCCAGGCAAACAATTTTCCTTCCCACGTTTTAGAAGGCAATACCAATGCTCTAGTCTTGTGTATTTCCTCTAAGCACTGAAGAAAGAGTTAAGTGTGTATTTAAATTCCTCTTCCCAAATGGAAACTCAAGAGCTTAACCATTCCTTACAGTGAACGTACTACACATAACACATGGCTAGTGGAACCCCAACGTTTCTTTGGCCGCTGGAGTGCTGCCGGCCTCTAAACCTCAGCATTATCTCTAACATTCTCCTCGAGTGACGTAAGAAAACATGACCCGAGGCGCCGTCAGCTCGCCACCCTAGTGGGGGTAGGAAACCATGGGTTACGACTCTGTTACATCAGAACGACCTTTGAAAACGTCAACGCATAACAAGCATGGTACTTATTTCACGCCGGGAACAGCAGCGGAGGTCGGTATTTTATACTTATTGTTATGGTGCTGATGTCCCTGTTGTAACTATGAGGGCGATCGTGTAAATTCTCTCTTTTCCCTCTCGCAACGTCAGTCGTTGATAATGCTCATAATAAAGCACTTCGTGTAACTTGTTACTTATGTCTATCGATCTTCCACGTAGATTCTTAAAGCATGACTGCTGTCGGGTTGTCATTTCAGAGCCTCGGCTGAAGTGATCTTATTTCACGGCCAAACCACAGGGATATTCATTCCATATCATTACTGATATAGAAGGTACTCTCATTCCACGACTGGATGGGTAGAGAAGGGTTCGCAATTCATGACGTTACATGAAATTACAGCCGTTAGGGCGCTTATTTCATAGGCCAGTAAATGGGATACACACTTAATGGTTGGGTATACCACGTTATAACCTTGTGTGCTCAGAGGCCTTCTTTCGCGTTGCTACAGGATTAGTGTGTACTTCAGAGGTGGTTATTTAAGGTTCAATCCGCACTGCTAGGAACTTAAAGCGTCGTTTTTTTTTCAAGTGGTGATGATCTTTATTACGTTCATTCAGACATACCGAGGAAAACCGCTGGTGAAGAAGTAGAATGTGTTGTGAAGGGTTGCTGAGGGATTTACGTGCAGATAGCTGTACTGTAGCAGTGGTGTTGGTTTGTCCCCTGGGATAGATGCGCAGCCAGGATTTCCTGCCTAAACCTCCTGCCGCCACCATCAGGGGCGGCGGCACAGCGCTAATATCCTGCTGCATGTGTGCACGTAAATACCCGTGTTTATCAACCATGTTGCCCCACCTGCCACCCTGTTATACAAGTTATATGTATAGACGGCAGTTTACGCCTCTCTATAGTGTCATATACGTACAGTTCCCCTTCCCCTGTACCCAGCAGTGACGGAAGGTGAAACCGATATTGCAAAGGTCTTTGATAGGTGTGTTGTGTTTGACGAAATATTCGTGGTGTAAGTATGACCGTTCCTTTAGCTATGGCTGGGGCCGACAACACTATGACGGAATTCAGAAAATATCTTCAACGAGAGGTCTAAGAGGACAATAATAGAAAATGGGAAGGATAACTCTCGGGAGACGATTCTTTTCCACGGTTATTATGACTTTTTAGTGGGATGATCGCAATACGAGCCGCATGGAGGGCGAGGATATTCAAAGGAGAGCGAGAGAACAGTAAGCCTCTGCACAGAGGTGTACTTCCTGTTACACGCCAGGAGCAGCGGTGAGATGGTCTCAACAAGGCGGGGAGAGTAGACCACCATTTAACTGGTGGTGTAGACACATTTGGTAAGGTAGTTACACGGTGAGGCTGGCTATACAGTGGAGAGTTGTACATACATAATGGCGGCCAGTACCATGACACAACTTCACAAGAAAGACCTTTAGATGGCCCATGTGTGTGTGTGTGTGTGTGTGTGTGTGTGTGTGTGTGTGTGTGTGTGTGCGCGCGCCTTATGTGTGTGGGGAGCAGCGTGTGGACGGTTGCCATGGCAACTACTGCCACAGCGATTTGTGGAGGACAACCTTTCTGCTGCTGTTGCAGCTGCTTCTGTCTGAGCTGATACTGCTGTTACCAGCTGTTCTTACAACTAACTATTGTTAGTTTGTCCTAACTTTGCTACGGAAAATACGCCACCATTTACCCATACAGTTTTCCTGTAAATGACATGTTCACTGCCCTCGTTACTACAGTTTCTTGTACTAGGAACAAAACCGGCTCTTTTGTCACTATAGTTGGCACAACGTATGCTGATGATGATACGCTTCAGAGAGAGAGAGAGAGAGAGAGAGAGAGAGAGAGAGAGAGAGAGAGAGAGAGAGAGCACTCGTCCAAAGCATGACACCGCCAGGCCAGACGCTCCAGCGAGCGTCGCCGCCAGGAGCCAAGGCCAGGGCCGGCGGCGGCAGCGGCGAGGAAGGTTGATGCTTCAAGTAAAAGATAACAGAGTGAAGGGAGGCAGTCGGAAGCTCTGGCCTGAGGAGGTGATGCCGAGAGGAGCCAGCCCTGCTCTCCTCCCACAACCCGACCCAAACTTGCTAGAGGAATCCTTCTCGACTCAAACGTCTCCAGAGCCTTGATGTCTCCTCCTCCACCTCCACCACAACCGTATTTAACATGAATATAAGCGACTGCACATCACCACGAACACTGCCGACTTGTACCAGGACTATAACCGGCCACTACCATCAGCACACAGTAAACAACACAGTATGAAAATACCTCGAACAAAAGGCTGTGCATGATATGGGGAAAATATGACATGCAAGGTTTGTGACAAAACATTCCATGTTAAGCATAGTGGATAAAAAGAAAATACACATGTATATATGACGAGTAAAAGGCAACAAAAACGCCGAGGAGGAAACTGTAAATATATATATATATATATATATATATATATATATATATATATATATATATATATATATATATATATATATATATATATATATATATATTCCTATGAGTCCACGGGGAGAATGAAACACGATACGTTCCCAAGTGCACTTTCGTGTAATAATCACATCATCAGGGGAGACACAAGAGAGAAATAACAGTCTGTTGATGTATCCACAGACTGTTACTTCTCTCTTGTGTCTCCCCCGATGATGTGACTACTCTTATTAACAGAACAAATTGAATTCTTATAAGGCCATGTGGCTAAAATTCCATGGATGAAATAGGTGGGAGAGAGAGAGAGCCGGGTCGAGGAGGTACAGACATATCCTCCAAACACAAGCAGAGCGGAAGATGAGGAAAAACGACTGTACAGGGAAAGACCTCGACGGTACTCAGGCCTGGGAGCCTGTGTGGACAGACAGAGAAGCCGAGTACAGGGGTATGTAAAAGGCCTCGTTGACTACTACAAGAGAGGGTGGTAATGCTTAGTTAGATAAGGGGAAATGGGGGGAATCAACGGGGGTCTCTGGAGTGGAGAGGGTAAATGGAGGAAGGAGAAGGGGGCAAGAGGACGTCTCCTCCCACACGGTAACCTGACAAATGGCAGCAAGCGACAAAAAAATGTAGAGTTAGGGGAGGAGGAGGAGGAGGAGAAGGAGGAGAGGTAGTGAGCAAACGTTGTCCCGGTGGGCCATATCGACCGTCCTACCCTTGTCACTCACCACATGACAC
The DNA here is from genome assembly GCF_036320965.1 of Panulirus ornatus. Classification (NCBI taxonomy): domain Eukaryota; kingdom Metazoa; phylum Arthropoda; class Malacostraca; order Decapoda; family Palinuridae; genus Panulirus; species Panulirus ornatus. Next base: position 13,307,305 of record NC_092260.1, on the reverse strand, counting down.
GCACACACAAACGCAGGCACGCATTACCCATACCTATGTACGCATTTTACTACACAGCTACGTATTACTGATGTAACAAGAACGATAGAAACGAATGCACGCACGCACAGGCAGAGTTGTTCATGCATGTGAACACCTCTCTCTCCACACACACTCATACACACACACACACACACACACACACACACCAATGCACCTCAGAATGGCTTCTCATTTCCGTTCCTGTATTTCTCTTCGGCACTTCGGGTGGTTCCCGTCAGGCGTTGTTTACTGTTATTGTTGTTTGGGTGGCAGCCGGAGCTCGGGGACTGCGCCTCTCATCGTCCCACACACAAACAGCATCGTCCATACCCACACACAGGCAGCATCGTACCACAACAACGGGCAGCATTAGAACCACACGGGTGGGATCGTACCCGAGAGAGAGAGAGAGAGAGAGAGAGAGAGAGAGAGAGAGAGAGAGAGAGAGAGAGAGAGAGAGAGAGAGAGAGAGAGAGAGAGAGAGAGAGGAGGGGGAGGGGTAGCATCGTCTGCGGCACCACTGATGGGAATGACTGGGGTGAGCTATCCATCATACCCAAGGCGCCTACCGTCCTGGTGAAGGAATATGGTCGTGGGAAGGTTTCCAACTACGTCATCTTAGCCAACACTGTGACCTCCATCAACATCATCATCTTCACTTGTCATCATTCGTAAGTTTCGAATTAACCACCTCCACCACAGTCACCACTACCACTTCCAACCCAGTACCACAGCCATCACCTTCACCTCTAAAGCCAGTACCGCACCTCCTACTTTTGCACCTCCTTGCACACTCCCACTCAGGTTGGCCAGTCCACTCTCTCACGTCCACCCCCCACCCACCACCTGACATTCACCAAAAGCTTTAGCTTAAATCTCTCGCCTTAAGGATACATTCGTTCGAAATTCTCGAAGCAAAGCGAGACGACGACATCGGTAAATCTCTGTAATGGCGAAAGTGTCTCTTGTTTTATTTATGTGTGTCAGCCCGATACAGTAAGTGTGAAAATGTTTTTTAAAATTGATATACGTTTCAACTTGTGGCCCATGACCTCTTGAGCACCACGGTACGTCCACTGGGCTCATATAGTGACCTAGCCTTTGACGTTCCCATTCATAGTCAGGTCAAAGGCCAGGTTAACATACCCAAGGGTCGTACCGTCGTGCTCCAAGAACGTACCATTGTGATTCAAGGTCGTACTGTCGTACTCAAAGGTCCTACCATAAGATGCTTAAGGTTTTTACCGTTGTGATCAATGGGTGTTCCGTTGCCCTCACGAGATTGAAAATGTACCCAAGATTTATACAGTACCTGAGTATGTGTATCTGAGGTCGGTTGCTTGTGCGTCAAGTCTTTGGGAGACGCCTGGAATATCGGCCAAATATTCTTCATACGTGAGGACTTAAACGAATGACGTTTTTTTTAGTAAGAGCCAGAGGTTTTAGATGCATTTGTGTGTGATACAAGTTTCTGAAAATCTGAGGGGAAATTTATCTCTGATGTTGAGACAGTAATATCTCTCTCTCTCTCTCTCTCTCTCTCTCTCTCTCTCTCTCATATATATATATATATATATATATATATATATATATATATATATATATATATATATATATATATATTATTTTTTCATACTATTTGCCATTTCCCGCGTTTGCGAGGTAGCGTTAAGAACAAAGGACTGAGCCTTTGAGGGAAATCCTCACTTGGCCCCCTTCTCTGTTCCTTCTTTTGGAAAATTAAAAACGAGCGAGGAGGATTTCCAGCACCCCGCTCCCTCCCCTTTTAGTCGCCTTCTACGACACGCAGGGAATACGTGGGAAGTATTCTTTCTCCCCTATCCCCAGGGATATATATATATATATATATATATATATATATATATATATTCCTATAGTGCATATGAACGCGCGGTTTCACAGAACACATAATACCCTCCAACAGCCAGGACTCGAACGCAAGACTTTTGTGTGGTACTCGGGAACGCTAACCGTTCGGCTGGGGTGAACGTAGCCAAATGGTTAGCTTTCCTGCCTACCATACAAAACTCCTGGTTTCGATTCTTTGCTGTTGTAGGGCATTATGTGATATATATATATATATATATATATATATATATATATATATATATATATATATATATATATATATATATATATATATATATTCCGTAATGAGGCATATATACACACTCACGGGCGCGTATGTGCATATGCCTGGCGTCTCTTTTCTTACACGGTGTCCTTGACATAAATTCCTGGAAGTTAATTACGTGATGCTGAAAAAACCTTAATTAAGTGTCCCAGAGTGAGAGGAGTACATGCGTCATGTGTCGCCTGGTGTAAGGCACTGTGTTAAGTGCGTTATTGTACCTGAAGTGCGTGAATCCTAATGTACTCTAAAAGTATGTCCGGAGCTACACTCGCAGTAATGCGTTTTTTAAAGTTGGTTACCAGGCGATGAGTGCGTCTTAGTGCGACCGGAGTGCAATAAGGAACGTGGTCGGGGGGGGGGGGGGGGGGGAGCGAGGGAGTGGGTTTTGTCCACGTCTTTCTGTTTCCTGTGTCCTTGTGTCCGTGTTGTGTACCCTTATGTCCTGTCTATCCGGTGTCCTGATGACCTAAGTTCTTGGGGAGGTGGGCGGAGGTGGAAAGGAGCCCCCTCTCCCACCAGCCTCCTGATAACGCCCAGCAAGAAATGTCATGGAAATTACAGCAAATTAAGAAATTCTGCCACTGCAGTTGACAGCACGAAAGAAGAAACTACATTTAGACATATTGAATTTAGAACTTAAGACAGATTTTTTTCCCTAACGTCGGCTCGAATCAAGAGGAAGGAAAATAGGATAAGATTAATAAGGAAAAAGGAAACTGGTTGTCCTAAAAGAAATGACTAAGTATGGTTATGAGTGGAGAATAAAACTGACGGATATGAGAGAATGATGCAAGAAAATGATGGAAGTATGAAAATGAGTTCTGATATTTAAGTTCTCCGTGGTCAATTCTCCATCACTCGCATGGGAAAGAAGACGCAAGTAAAAAGTCAGTTCTCCAGCAGACGCTGGTAATAGCCAGTTCTCCAGCAGACGCTCAGGAAAGAAGAGCTAGTAATAGGCAATTTTCCAGCAGACACTTCGAGAAGAAAATCCTGGTAATAGGCAATTCTCCAGCAGACGCTTCGGGGAGAAGACGCTCGTAATAGGCAATTCTCTAGCAGACGCTTCGTGAAGGAGACACTGGTAATAGGCAATTCTCCAGTAGACGCTCGTAATAGGCAATTCTCCAGCAGGCACTTCGGGAAGAAGACGCTGGTAATAGGCAATTCTCCAGCAGGCACTTCGGGAAGAAGACGCTGGTAATAGGCAATTCTCAGTACACGCTCGGGGAAGAAGACACTGGTAATAGGCAATTCTCCAGCAGACGCTTTGGGAAGACGCTGGTAATAGGCAATTCTCCAGCAGACACTTCAGGAAGAAGACACTGGTAATAGGCAATTCTCCAGCAGACGCTCTGAATATATTACGCTCACGATGAATAAGATAAAACCACGCACCAGTCTTGTAGAACCTGGGGAGCCAGGGGTGTCTGTTTGTATAACATATAGCAACAATAAAACATGAAAAGGCTGAAGAACCACGACACGACGATAACTACGACCGCGAGACACGAAAGCTTCAGAGAAATACTGAAATAGCATCTGCCTTGCTGGCAGCGTCTATGGTGGCGGTGGAACAACTGGGTACTGAAATGTGGCGCAGTCCTCCTGTTGGAAAGCAGAACAAGAAAAACATACTACATCATTTTACGCCATGATGTCAGCATAATGGAAAACTGACAGAAGGTCGCAAGAGAATTAGAAACTTTTAGCTGAGCTGACAATAAATGGAAACAAATTAGAGTGAAAAAAGTTCTTTTGTGGTGTTGACGTATAAAATGGGAAAGGCGGATGTCAAACAAAATGCAAATTGCAGATGCAGCCAATTGTTGACAATGCAAATGAGCAAAATTGACAGTAAAACGAAACAATCAGGAAATTGCGAGAATAAAGGGCAGCGGGGACAGGTGTTGGCGGATTTCGTGGGTTAAAACATTTTAATCCCCCATGTTTTGGTATGGCATGAGGAAAATAATGGAAAACCAAAATCATACTAGCAGGATATTCATCATGGTAAGCACCAGGTTCTACGATATAGAGAAATGATCATTTTACAAGAACTTACGAAATACATTCACTACACACACACACACACACACACACATAGTGCACATTAACACGCACTTTCATAGAACATATAACACCCTTCAACAGTAAGGATTTGAATCTCGTACCATTTGTGTGACAGTTGGGTACGCTCACCATAGCTGAGTGGTCAGCGTACCCAGCTATCACGCAAATGGTATGAGGTTCGAATCTTTACTGCTGGAGGGCATTGTGTGATATATATATATATATATATATATATATATATATATATATATATATATATATATATATATATATATATTCCTACGAGTCCGCGGGGAAATGAAACACAATAAGTTCCCAAGTGCACTTTCGTGTAAGAATCACATCAGGGGAGATACAAGAAAGAAACATAACGGTTAGTTGATATGAACGCGCGCTTTTCATATAACACATAGATATATAATGGACTTCCGTGGTGTATCGGTTAGCGTTCCCGACCGTGAAGTGTGTGTTTGTGTGTGTGCGTGTTACTGGAATCCGCCTGCTCGAGGTTACACCACGTGTGAAAAGCCACCTTTGGCAAGGATGTATCAACATGTCCTCGTTACTGGAATTATAGCAGCCGTGGACTGCAGGAGCCTTGAGTGAGTGTATATATATATATATATATATATATATATATATATATATATATATATATATATATATATATATATATATATATATTATCAGACTAGAAACGAGCTCAAGGAAACCGACTGCTCTTATTAGTTTACTGAAATCACGAGAGGTCTGGCGGGTCTTTTGTGAATATCTTGGAAGGTCAAGTATATCCTGGACGTTTGGTGACGTACCACGCTCATGACAAGTGCTCATTATGTCATTCGGTATGTTGCAAGAGTGGCGGAGGTGGCGCCACACGCAACACAGCCTCCAGCAACATAGATGGCCGTGGAGAAGACTGAGAGATAAACAGTACTGTAGGAGGTGTGGGATAAGTTGCAGCAGTTGTTGGCGTGGGGAAACTGTAACCACTCTTGAGCCGTGCGTGCAACTTGCTACACTGTACTGCGGCCGTGACGTTCCTGCCAGCTTCCGGGCTGCACCCACACACAACACGAGACCGAACTCCATTAGCTCCTACGCCCACCGAATTTCAACTTCGGGTTTATTTTTTTTCTTACCCCGAAAGCACCACCAACAACAGTCCGTCCAAATGACACCACTACCGAATTCCCAGATCGCTATTGTTGCATAACTTGTCCGAGACGAGTTTACGTGTGTCGGAGACATGTCAAAACGTGGTCGTTCGCCCTCATTCACACCGTCTTGTCAGGAGTCCACGAACGTGTTTCCTGTCCTTTTTACTGTTATAGCAACCCGCGAGCGGCATCGTGGTGGCTGAGGTAATGTCAGTCTTGCCTCCCGCTGCAGCAGCACACTAGTATATGCCGTTACGTAAGCCAGGGAGCGGAGATAAGATTAACGGATGTCAGACCTGCTGTAGTTTGCCTTGTAACGTCTGCATAACCCTTAGGAAAGGTTAGGTCTTAATGTTCTTGGTGGAATGTTTGTTTAGTCCCTTAGAAAACGACGGTATAATGCGAGTGCATGACGGTACGACCAATGGGTACTGGAGACCAAGCCGTGCTCAAGGTACGTACATTCGTGCTCTAGGTCCGCACTGTCGTACTCATGGTCCATACCGTCGTGCTCAATGTCCATAATGTCGTGCTCAAGGTCCGTACCGTCGAGCTCAATGTCCGCACCGTCGAGCTCAAGGGCTCAGTTTGTTCTTATATAAGATATTTACTTTTTTTTCATTAGAATTAACCGTACCACCTTTCCTCGAGGTGAAGGAAGCGCATACATATTTTAAAACTTGATCTTCGATCGTGTAGCTACATCGTAGGATGTATCTGACATGTAATCAATTGTGGCATTAGTGATGACAACGTTGCCAGCGGTATGACTCAGCAGCCTGGCAGTGGCGGCCAGTGCCCCCCCCCCCCCCCCCCCCCCCAACATTCTGGGAGGGAAGTGACATTATCATGACCGACCAGCGTCCTGTCCCCAAACATTGCCTCCTCCCTTGCCTCTGTATGTCTTTTCTTACTTCAGGATATCCTCTCGCTGTTGCTTCTTCCCCCCCTTCTCCCCATCCTCCCCCCACTTCTGTCCTCTTCTTTTGTCTTTCTCTTCCCGCTACTTCCTCTAATTTACCTCCCAGCCTCTGTTTCTGGCGCTCCCTTTCACCCGTCCCTTACCTTTGCTATTCTCTCATGCCAATACCTTTTATTCTCCCTATCACTCACTTCTCTTACCTTCCCTCCTGTTGCCCTTCCTCCCTCCCTTCTCCAACCCTACCTCTTTTCCTCCTTCACCCATCTCTCCCTCACTCCCTGAAGATTCCCTCCCTCGCGGTACTGTATCATAATTCATACTCCTTCTTATCATCATCACGATTTCTTCAGTCATTGTTCTTGTGTTTTAATAACTTTCTTTTTGTACTTGTTTTTCTCACTTACTAATGCTTCGACAGTGTTTATAATCCTTCGTGACTTAAGCTAGAGCGGAAGCTGGCATGACTGTTTACAAGTGCCCACACGACACAATGTTTACACTAGCTGGTGTGTCTCTCCTTGCATGGCCTCTGGCAGTCCGTATCTCCGCAGTTCGTACGAGCAGTGTAGGTGCTGACGTCTTTGTGACTGAAGACACTGTAGTATGTGTAAAGATACAGAGAAGTCAGCAGGTTAGCTTGAGGATTGTAGAAACAGTCAGCGGGCTGCCATGGAGACCGGAGTAACAGTCAGCAGGCTGGCGTGAGGAACGGAGTAACAGTCAGCGGGCTGGCGTGGGGAACGGAGTAACAGTCAGCGGGCTGGCGTGGGGAACGGAGTAACAGTCAGCGGGCTGGCGTGGGGAACGGAGTAACAGTCAGCGGGCTGGCGTGGGGAACGGAGTAACAGTCAGCGGGCTGGCGTGGGGAACGGAGTAACAGTCAGCGGGCTGGCGTGGGGAACGGAGTAACAGTCAGCGGGCTGGCGTGGGGAACGGAGTAACAGTCAGCGGGCTGGCGTGGGGAACGGAGTAACAGTCAGCGGGCTGGCGTGGGGAACGGAGTAACAGTCAGCAGGCTCCCCAAGACCCTCCGGAAAGAGACACCCACAGCTGTCCAGCACATCGATTTTTCTCCCATCCTCTCCCACCACAATGTTGGACGGTGGATGTTACTCCGCTGTGGCTGGCAACACAATGTTTTTGTCCTCTGATGTTATTGTTATGACTCTTCACTTCTAGTGGTTCAGCATCAACAAATTTATTACAGGTCATCTTAAATGAATATATATATATATATATATATATATATATATATATATATATATATATATATATATATATATATATCGCGGTGGCCTCCTTGTTTCTGTAGTGTAGTTTTTCTGTTCTTTTAAACTCTCAACTCTCTCTGTGACGCGTTCATTCGTTAGTAAGAAAAATAATTCTATCGGTAATTTTAATGAATGAAATATTTGTCACAATCTTGTATCTAAGTGAACTTGGCGGCTGTCGGACGCATGCGAAAATAGAGGGAAGTTAAGTAGATGGTCATTATCTCATGGACTGCTTCATTGTCTTAAAGACCACAAATGTTGGCTCTATTCTTGGCACAAAGTTGTCTGTCTAATGAGTCCAGATGTACTTGTGCTACTACACGCAAGTCATCTTCAGGTCTTAAATACAATATGCCGAACCATCGGGGGACTGATTTGTTCGTCTGCTTCACTTGCTCGGTACTAAATTTAGGAAGTACGTGTTGTTATTTCGAATCATGAATTTGATTCTTCCGGTTCATTTGGAAGGTACAAGAGTCTGACGCACCTTGTTCTTTCATGCATCATAGAAATTAAGTTCCCAAGGTATATTACATAACTGGTTTAGAAATCTTATTTACCTCTTGTTCACTTGCTCAGGACACGAATGTTTTATTCTTTCCCTTGTTACATTGAATAAAGCTGGTCAAAAGGCTCTCTAGCTCGGTCCAGGAATGTTGTTTACGTGGGTCTAGTTCCGTCTAAGAATGTGGTTCACTCGGCTCTTGCTGTCTAAGAACGTGGTTCACACGGGTCTGCTTCCGTCTAAGAATGTGGTTCACACGGCTTTTGTTCTGTCTGTGAATGTGGTTCACACGGCTCTTTAGCTTGGTCCAATAACCAGAGATTTTATATTGGTGAGCTTCCTAATGCCTTCGCTCTGTGCCCCATGTCTTACTGTTGTCGCGGGCGAAGCTGCCGGTGTTAGGCCAGTCAATACCACATGTATTTACCCAAAACTCCCATCAAACTGTAAGGCATGTGGGTTGAAGTACCTGTTGACGTTGTTCTCTGCTGCCATTAATTTCAAATCAAGCGACCACCATCGATCACGAACGAAACCTATTACGAAAGTCCTTATCCCATGGAACACGACTGTGCGACCTTAGGAGAGATATACCTGGCCTTTCAGCTGACTGGTAGGGATCAGGTCAAAGGCCAGGCTATCATACCCAAGGATCGTACTGTCGTGCACAAGGATCGTACTGTCGTCCTGAATGTTTTATCGTCGTGCAGAAGAGTTGCAGCTTCGTGCTTAAGGTTTAAATAACGACCCATTTTGACAGTGTCTTCATCAGTGAACCTTGCATATCACCCATACTCTGATTATATCACGCAATCTCCACATTCGTAAATACCACATCTGTGAACATTGTGCTAAAATTACCTATTCCCGTCACATGCCTCGTCTCCTCCCTACCCTAGCCACACACGTATCACCAGAACGTGCCTCCCCTCCAGGAAAAGCTGGTAATGAACGTTTTTCCTTGGTGCACCTGAGGCGGAGGAAGAAAGTTGGCGTAGCCCTGCATGATCTTGTGAGTGGCACCTCTCGCCCCTCACTCTTCACCATATCCCAACGTAGTTCCAGCTGTGGTTCTTGAGTGATTATTCAGTTGTGTGTGTATATATATATATATATATATATATATATATATATATATATATATATATATATATATATATATATATTATATATATAATCTCCCACACTTCTTATATTGTTCTTCCCTTCTAAATCAGACGATGGTTTTTATTTTGTAACCTGACACATCTCGACTGTTTGTTAGACGACAGTTCGAGACATCTCCACTCAGTTTCATTTCCTCGTTCTTCTTCTACTGGCAGCATATTCAGTCTTCTGCTTTCTGCAACTCATCTCTTGTATTTCTACCTCGCCTATCTTCTCTTGACTTTCATTACACAATGCTAACGGAAAGATCGTACAGCCCTCCACCAACACTAACTTGCTTTTCGGAATGGTAATACCCAGAGAAAAATACGGGCCATTCCCTTAGGGTCTTCATTTCCTGCCCTCTTGAGGCTGGTGATTTATATTCTCGTGAGTGAACACTTCAAGAAATAATGCACTTCACATCTTTTTTTTTTACAAGCTACAACCGCAATGAGGCCGTGTCTATTTGGAGAAGATAACTTATCTGTTCACACTCGTATAAAATTTCCAAGCAGTTTCTTTTTTTTTTTTTACTCGGACCTTGTAGCGAAGCAAGGAAGGAAATTACAATTAACCATTGTTGACCCTCTTATAGTTTCTCGTTCTAGTTCAGGATAGACTCTGGTAAGCACCAATTACTGTGGCCACAACAATATTACTCAACAGAGGGTTGCAACTTGTCCTCTTACCGCAAATCTGTCATATGACCATAGAACTATATTTGAAAGTCATATTCTTGTTTGTGCCGTATCGTAACACAAAACATGGGAAACTGATATAAAAACAATATCTTTAATCTCTGTAAAGTCCCCTGTTATAATAACCAAGGCCGCAGCTAATCAAAATGTTTGTGAGTCAGTTGGTGTGCCAGTACCTGCTTAATTAACTCTTCCTCTGACACTAGTTGTAATTTTGTCCCGCCTAATTACAAATGCGATAATTAAACAGCTGGCATTGAGTTTAAAGAGCTCATTAAAGTCGTAAATACAGTTTATTCCACTATGAATAACCGAGGGCGAGTTCAACCGCAACGAAAGATAGTAACAGCGACTTGCGGTTCAATGAAACACATGGGTAAATAAGCCTATGGCCCAACTGACGGAGAAGGCATATTGGCCTTCTCCGTATTATTCCGGGAGCCGAAAAGGTTCATTTTGAAAAACGGAAAAGTTCTTCCTTCGTCTAAAAGTCTGATAATTACCTGATGTTAAAAGTTTTACAGAAGCTTACAATTATCATGGATGATTTGACTGTGTGGTTGTCCTCAGTGGGTTCAACCGACTGTGACAGCCGCAACTTTCCACTGTGTAATCAAGGTCCGCGGGTGGGTCTGGCCGCGCTCTTGCTTCCTCAATGTGGCAGGGTGTGGAGTGACTGGCTGCTGCTGCTGCTGCCGCCAGAAATATGAGCCACAATCTGAGAAGTGTGTGTCCCTGACGACGGGAGAGCTTCACCGAGCGAAAGACTATCATGCTAACCTCAACCCAGTCATTTGATAATAGCCCGGCCTTCTGTCTAGCTGTGTGTGTGTGTGTGTGTGTGTGTGTGTGTGTGTGTGTGTGTGTGTGTGTTGATGAGGGTCCATCACTCATACTGGGCTTAAGTTAGATAGTAACTTTCGGGTACTGTAAGCCAGTGAGAACTTGTCTCTTGGCGTCAGTAGATTAGACGTGGTCCAATAACAGCCTGACATGATGTTTTATGATGTTAGCCCGCTAATAAGAGACCACTGTCCTAATGCACTCTTTCACTTATAACAGGAACTTATGGTTACGTATCTTCCCCTGTTATTTCGGATCCTGTATAAGAATTCCTGGCCCTCCTCCCCTTTAACCACTCTCCCAGCCTCCACCGCTGCGCTATATCTCATCCCCCTTCCCTCCACTCCACTCTCCCCTCTCCCTTGCTTGATATAATACGCCAACAGTTAACCTTCATAAGCCGAAGTGCTTTTGAAGTTCTGTCCATTTTGATCTCCATGATCCTCGTGTTTTGAAGTTCATGTATTAGTAAATACTTTGCGAAGTTCAGCTCTGGTGCTAAAGGGATACAGGTGGTGACCTGCGACCTGACGGCTACAGTGGAGACACCCATGGTACAGATCGTGAGGGTTGAATGAACCGTTGCCACTCGTGTCTTTCACCAGGAATTACGTGTACATACCTGTGGTAAACGCGGCGGTGGCTTGCTGCCACGGAAATACCATAACCCTTGACAACGACGGGACGGCCCATGGGTATGAATGTACCGATCTTTGACCTGACCATTAAGGATCAAGTTAAATAGTCTAGACCATCATACCTACGCGTCATACCGTCGTGCTCAGCGGTAGTGCCGTCGTGATTAAGGGGTTGAATTAAAACTGGTATGTCAGTGCCAGGACACCACTAGATATACAGGGGGAAAGGTTTCATAGATCCCACGAGCAGAAAATAAAGTGTTATACTTTAAAATTGATAGGAGTTTGGAACAGGAGTTTACTGTCATTATCACGTAATTGTACCATTAGGTAAATAAATGAAAATAGCATAGAATTACACTTCCGGGACACTACAATACAAGGATGTCAACAGCTGTTGCTCCGTATTTTAACGGCCTGTACAGTTTAGTTCGAATTCATAGTAATTTATGTGTTACCAGGTGGGAAGGAGGATATTTATTACGTAATGCCACACCGAGCCTCGCCTCCTTCAGATTTACGACATGCTGTTGTGTGTTTGCGGTAGACAAGACACACGCGCCCTTTTGATAGCAGAATATGGACTGTAAACATGTTGGTAAGCCATTGTTTGCTGGATCCATCACGAGTAAATGCTAGATAAATTATCCCCATTCTTCACAGAGGCGTTATAATGAGCAAGACGCGGCATGTCTTGGGTACGATAGCCTGGCTTTCGATCACATCTAAAGACTTAGGTCAGGTCAAAGGCCAGGCCATCACACCTAAGGGCAAGTACCGTTATGTTCAGGGGACAGAACAGTTTGAATTGCCACACCGAGACGATGCCTTAGTAGCACCGCTTTACGCCACGAACTCCCCCAGTGACGAATTAGACGCTATTACGTTTTCCTGTGAATGAAAGTGGCAGAAACATTTTCATGAAACACATCGGTGAATAAACTAGAATGGACGAGTGCATCTTGATGAACAGTACTGACGGAATAAACAGTAAGTAGAGTATATAAAATGCAAACGTAATTACTGTTGGAAGACCGATACAAACAACGCCAGTAGCACGCCCACCCTCAGGAAATGTACCATAGCGTGGAGTGGAAGTGTACCAACAGTAAGAAATCCCATACAAGAAGCATCAAGGTCACCATCACTGCCACACTTGGGGGTACCACATAAGTTTGGTGGGTCTGGCGAGGTGTGAATACTGACTGCTGTTGATGGCGATGGTCGGCTGGGGCCGCCCCCTCCCTGACGGACGGACGGTGGACGAGTCTGACTGGTGGTGCTTGGGGCTTGCCTCCTGACTCACTCCTGCCCCACCCGTCCTCCCATGTCTCATACTATCGTTACCACCACAGTCCGCCACCTCCAAGACTACCATCACACGTAGAGCATTAACGCTTTTATTAACGCCGTCATTAGCACCATCACATACACGACACTAACGTTAGCACCAGCTGTAACAGTAACTAACGTTAGCACCAGTTGTAACACTAACGTTAGCACCAGTTGTAACAGTAACTAACGTTAGCAACAGCTGTAACACAAACACTAACGTTAGCACCAGCTGTAACACTAACACTAACGTTAGCACCAGCTGTAACACTAACACAAACGTTAGCACCAGCTATAACACTAACACAAACGTTAGCACCAGCTATAATACTAACACTAACGTTAGCACCAGCTGTAACACTAACACTATCGTTAACACTAGCTGTAACACTAAAGGACAGAACCTCCTGTATAGACAGAACTCACAACCAGACGAAAGAACCCATCAGTACAGTATAGCAGGGAACGACTGAAACCAGCAGTAAACAGGAGAAACCAGTATTCATCGGGAGAGAAAAAAAAATGGAGGCATTTTAACGATGATTGTAAGCGACTTTCACCACGGAAATAAAATTATGATTTACCCCTTCACACTAAAGAGGGTATTTAACCCGGATTACGTCTATGAAAGAACAGGTGATGCGGTCCGGAGCGTTCTCTGACTCACATGACCTCGGTGACCTGGGGGGGTAAAAGGTCGGGCACAACGCCCTATCAGTATTTCTGGATAGATCTGGTAAGGTTCTGTAGTCTGCACCGCGCGCCGGAGTAATGATTATTTTTCTGAGCATGATTAAACAGACGGAGTTTCCACACGTACATATACATCCTAGTTCTCACAGCCAGATGAACTGTACGTATATCCGGCATGAAAAGAGTAAGTAGAAGCAATTTATAAACTGGGGTGTAAATCCGCTGGGCGAACCCTACGTGGGTAGCTCACTTCGTTCCCTGACACACACGCTGGAGACAAATCCCTGGGATTTATTACCTTTATAGGTATTGAACCCTTGCCTTCCTTGGGACTGAACACGTCCGCCGAAATTGTTAGTCTGTGTTCCGTACTGACTCGGCTTGATCTTTAAGCACGACCCTTAGTTGTGTCCCATTAGCCTCTCACTTGACTCTTAAGGGTAAGGTCAAAGGTTAGGCCATCGTATTCAAGGATCGTACTGTCATGCTTTACGACAGTAAATCTACGATCCACTGAAGTGTTGAAGCGGTGTGGCCTTAGCCTGAAGTAGACCTTATACTATCGTATGTAGCTTTGCATTACATTGCCACGCTGGTGGTGTGACCGCAGGGCACACAAAACCCTGTTATGGCTATAATTTGCAACGACCCCTGCAGTGATCTGTTCGCAAGATGAATAACAGTAGTCCCAGGTGTTCAGTACAATGCTCTGCCTCAGGGTTACCGTACGCTTTGGTAATCAACTATGCTCAAGAATCAGGAGAGAGCTGAAGGCGTTGGATATAATTTGCTACTTTGTGAGGAATGTGCTGTAAGTATGAAATAAAAAGCATCTTAGATATCGTCTTGGGGATGGTAACGTGGAAGTCTACCTTATTTCAAAGGTTCTATTTAGGAGCACATACCAGCTACTCTTTCCGGGGGAGGGTAGTAGTGCGCCGGACAGGCTGGTGTGTGTGTTCTGGTGGTTGTAAGACGTATCTGCTGCGTCTTGATGAGGTGGCTGATTAAGTCTGATGAGGACTCTCTCAAGGTCTTCCGTGCTGCACTAATTTCCAGAGACGTATCGTGATGCATAGACGTACGCCGGACCTCCATCTAAGCTTAAAAATCTTCCCAGGGATCCTTTGCCTTCGAAATTTGGAGTACCATGAAAAACGGGAAGGTTTCTTCAGGAAGATTTTTAAGCTTAGCTGGATGTCCTGCATATATAAGTCCTAAGCATCAGGATATGTCTGGAAACTTATGCAGCATGGAAGGACTTAACAGAGTCCTCATCGGATACAATCAGCCACCCCATCAAGGACCGGCAGATGCGTCTTACAACCACCACAACACACACACACACACATACACACACACACCAGCCTGGCCGGCGAACTAGTGGTCCTGGGCGGAGCAGGGTAGTTAGTTAGTGTGAGCTCGCCTCTCACGCCATCGATTAAACCATCAGGCATTATAACGCAAGGCTCTCTTTATCATAAATCGGATAATCACCCACAATTATATATTACCATTCATTATCGCCCTCATAATTACAGCCGATAATTACCGAGGCGGGAATCTTATTATATGAGAGTTGGTCAGGCTGTTGTGTGTGTGTGTGTGTGTGTGTGTGTGTGTAAGTATGTATGTGTGTGTGTGTTGTGTCAGTGATTTCTATTTGTGATTACTAATTATGTGTTACGGAGGGAATCTTACTCTCAAATTGCCTTATCTTAACCTTGTATATATGTATCATGTCTTTACTCCTAAACACACACACACACACAAGCCTAAGCCAGGTACCTATTTATCGACCAGCCTCGAGAGGAGGAGGATGAACAGGGTTGAGTGTAGGCCGACTGCAATACTTTGGATTCGAACCCATGCGAATTCGATCCTAGGGTGACCCATGCTGACTCATGGTCACTAACGCTAACCATTACACCACGGAGGCCTGTGTGTGTGTGTGTGTGTGTGTGTGTGTATTGATAACCTTTTCCTATCTATCACCCCCCCCCCCCCCGTGAACTTCCTCCCGTAACCACCCCTGTAACTCCGATTTTCCATTCAGTTTGAGTTAGGTCTCGTATGACTTGTTAAAGGCGCTTTAGTTACTGTATCTTGTTTCACGAGTCGGCTGCAGTAATTGCCTGACTGGAGCGAGATACTGGCAGCTCGACCGGCAAGTTATACTGACGTCATTGTTTAACAGTACTGAACCCTGTTTCCGTAGTTACGTGGGAGCGTTACAATCATCTGACTTCCTTTTGTCTCGAGGTATTCTGTGACAGTATCTTGTACCGCTGAATGCAGCGTGATAAAACCTGAGGCTGTGAAGTCCGGACGAGAGCAGTCAGCAGTGTCATCACTTGGTTTATAGCAGGTGTTATTTACCTCAGGAACACCCGCTGCTGTTATGTGTATTTATGTGTGGGAACACCAGATTCTGGGGATGATGATGGATGAAGACAGATGGACCCCTCGGGGAAGCGCTCCTGGCAGTAACCTCGTGCACGGCAGTACAGTCGTAGAGCAAGACGGTGCTCTCTTGAACTTGATGGCCTGGCCTTTGACTTGACCCTCAGGGGAAGGGGAAATGCCATCACCAAGGGTCGTAACGTCATATGCTCAAGGGTAGCGTGTAACGTGCCATTCCTCCCTCCCCCCACTCCTCCCATCCCTCCCCCCTTTTTTTTCTCCCACCCTTTATCGTTAGTCTCGTAATCCATCGCTCCCTCGCCTCACACTTAACTCCCTACTCCCGTCCACGACGCTCTCCTTCCATACCCCACCTCGTCCATGACCTCTTCCTTCCTTCCTTCCTTCCTTCCTTCCTTCCCCCCCCAAACTCTTCTCGCATGCCGGCCTCATCTCTCCTGTTCCGAGATTCCCTGAAATCCTCACCAATATTCGTAATGGTAAAAGTCCATTGTAACTTGACTGGAAACTAAGACATAATGCATATAAATGGTTCTAGTACGTGTTCCCAAACACACACACACACACACACACACACACAGTAAGGCACACATCGTTTATAATGTAAGGTGTAGCAAGGTAGGATTAGCCTCTCTGTTTCCTCGTGGGAAAAGTAATACGTATTCTGCAAAAGCAGTCATGATTTATCTGCAAGTAAACGTTATTGAATATAATGTATGAGTAGTGTTCACTGGTATTCTTTAATTGGTGTTCATGGAATTTATGACATACGCTACACACACACACACACACACACACACACACACACACACACACACACACACACACACACACACATTCTCATCCTTTCTTCATCAAACTAGATTTTATATCAAATTCCTATCTCTTCCCTGGCCTCCCCTCGTTCAGACTGTTTCCCCTTGCACTTATAGTGCTTCCTCTGCTCTCCCTCATCTCTCTTCTCTCAGCCAACTCTCCTCAACCCGCTCAGCCCGTGAGCTGATATGTTGCTATCGTCATGTTTGCCTTTCCATATCATGTAGGCATGTGGTGTTATCATTGAAGTCTTTCGTCACAGTTAACCCTTGGCCTGATCACAGCTGTGTCACACATACAACACCCTCCCCTGTTTCTCTCACGCCCCTGAGCAATCTCACAACACTCCCTCGTCTCACTGCTCTCAAGTTCTCCCGGAGGTAAGCTTATAGAGTCATTTAGAAGTCGACAGATCGGAAAAGACTCTCAAGAAAGATTGTTTAATTTCCCCACCTCACAAACCCACTCACTCACCCCACCCTCTCCTCCTTTGCCTCTCATACTACCTTCTGACGGAACCTCTCGTCTCCCTTTCACCCTCTCCCACTGCTGTCGTTTCCTCTTCCCCTCCTGGTTCCCCTCGACGGCGGCCCCCTTACTCCGCTTGTCCGTCCTAACGAAGCTTGAGCGTCCCTACGTTCGTGCCTCCTCGCCCGGGCATCCGTGCCTCCTGCGCCTCGAGGCTGGGCTACGTCCCTTGCCCGCCAGTGTGCGTCTACCCTTCATACGCCCTCGTCCCCCCATGCTAGGGCGACCCTGCCTTCTGGCCTGGCCACATCCCAGCGTATGTCCTCGCGTGCCTGGCTCCCCTACAGGCGCCCCTCGTCTCCCCTCACGCCCCAGCTGTCCTGGCTGATCAATCCGGCCCGCGACTCTCATTACGCTCCTCCCCGTCATGCCTCCCTCCCTCCCTACTCACCCTCAGCTGTCCTACTTTCATTTCCTCCATTTTTCCTCGTCATACCATAGTTTACCTCGTTCATTTCTGCTTCCTTATCCTGGTTATGTGTTTGTAACTGTTACCTTCTAGCCTCTGCTCATCCCCGCCAGATATCCCTTCCCACCACTTAACCTTCTCCAGCACCTCCCACATCCCCAGCACTCGCTCCCCCTCAGCATTTTCCTCACCCACCTTGAGTCACCAGGAGTCACGCGCAGCTTGTGGTAAAACCGCAACTGTCGTCATATTTCCTCCGCTACTCACTCTCTCACCTCTCACTCCTCACACTTCTCAGTACCTCCTACCTTTCACTCACGCTCACTCCCTCACACCTCTCACTCCCTCTCCCGTCTCTTAAATTCCACTTTTCACTCCCTTCCCGAACCCTCTAAATTCCACCTCTGACTCACTCCTACCCCACACCTCTTATTCACTCCTCTATCTTACCCAATACCTCTTAACACATCATGCAGGCCTTGTTCTCTCTCTCTCTCTCTCTCTCTCTCTCTCTCTCTCTCTCTCTCTCTCTCTCTCTCTCTCTCTCTCTCTCTCTCTCTCTCTCTCACACACACACACACACACACACACACACACATACACACACGGGTCTATCCCATCTATATACATGAGTCTACCCTTCCCACGCACAGAAGTCTACCCCTCCTACACTCATGGATCTACCCGTTCCCCTCCCCCCTACACACACGGGTGTACTCCATCTACACACACGTCTGCCCCTCCCAGAACGGTCACCCCTCCCTCCTGTATATAAACCCCACCATAATATTTAATTAACGATCTGTCAGTCTGAAACAATATTTGTCTTAAAAAAGGATTGGTTAGGGGAAAAAACTCGCCAGCATATTGGAGGGCTGGGCCTGGTAGCTGCCAATATGAGGCTGTATCGATTGTTGCTTGGGAGGGAGTGAGAGTGAGGCGAAGGGAGGGGTGTGGAGGCCTTGGACGACCGAGTAGTAAGAGTGAGGCTCTTGGCCGAGGGGAAAACTAGTATATAAGAAAACGTTAAGCAACGGTCGTGCGCGACAGGTCGTGATGACCTACAACCACATTACAGGGTTCTATCTGTGAAGCGCTCCTTTTGAATCGTCTCGTGTTTACCACGCTCCTCTGTGATACATACCAACGATAGCCACTGAATATGGAAATCCCAGATTCTCCTGAAGCAGATATATTTACGTGAATATGCAAAAGTAATTCGACCTGTTTTCGGGATATGTGTTACATCTTTAGATTAGGTAGCTTTATGGCGTATTTAGTGGCAGTTACAAACCACTGAACTGGTTAACACGGAGGCCAGCACAACGGGCAGTAACTAAATCCTATACTGGTTAACACGGAGGCCAGCATGAATAATTAGAATAGGATAAGGTTACTATATAACTTGTCCCCCAAATCCTAAATAGGTTAGTAAGGAAGAACTGCACGCTGGGTCGCATTGGGTATTTAACCCCTGGAGCACTAAGGTACGGTCATGAAGTACAACGGTTCAGTACTTGGTATGACGGCTTAGCCTTTGACCTTACCCGTAGAGGTCAGGTCAAAGGCTGGGTCATCATATCCAAGAGACGAACCGCCGTATTCATGAGTGCCATATACCAGGTATGACTCACATATACTCGCCCATCTATATTTTCTGAAGGCAGGAAAAAAAGATGTACTCATATCCTTGGTTAACTGAAAGGATGACAGGTAACAACTTCATCGCGTCATCCAGGTCCGAGAGTAAGATTGATTCACTGGTCAGATATACTTCTCTCCGCCGGTCTAAACACACCGACGCAAGGATAAAAACTAATACCTTCACGTACCGTCTCCTACCCTTGAGGACGAGGTATGAAAAGCGTTGTGAGAACCAGTTTTCCTGGGAGCAAAGTTGGCACTGAGAGAGGGATGAGGAGGTACTTGCCGTCATCAATATTATCATTATGATCTCTGTTATTAGCATAGTCAGCATAATCATGTCTTATCCACTCTCATATATATCATCATCAATACAGTTGCTGTGAATAGCATCATCAGCTCCATCATCTCATTTATCCCCAGCATCAACATCTTCATCTCCGTCCCTGTATTACCGGGATTTGCATCTCCTAATTCCTTTCCACCAGCTCTGGCAGGAATTCCATACGTTAGCTAAAGCTCATCCACACACCTCCTAATTGCTCAGCGCCCCGCCAACTGAGCACCTTCAGGATTTAGAGAGAAAACCATGATATTTGGAGCAGAGGACAACATGTACCTGGCAGAGCATGAAATTTGATCCTTTGGACAGATTCTGAACATGGACTGACTAGTTCTGAGGCTGTGGGGTGGGGAGTGACTGGTGTGGAGGGCCTCCCAGCAGCGTCACAAGGCGGGGCTGTGGTTGCTGAGGTGAGGAGAGAGGAAGATGAGGGTTACCAGGTGTGGAGGAGCTCCCAGCTGCGTCGCGAGGCGGGATTGTGGTTGGTGATGGTCATGGAGGGAAGAGGGGGGAGGGGGTTCACCTTGCGTGGAGAGCCTGCCACCAACATTATTTATATGGTCATGTTCTTTATCATCTGTTCAATATGTATTACCATACACTTGGTCTCCTACTACAGTGATTATAATTATCACCATACGCGTGTCTCTTCTTACTACACTAGTTATCACCATACGCCTGTCTCCTCTTAAGTCAGCAAATATCACCTTACGCTT
Organism: Panulirus ornatus; assembly: GCF_036320965.1. Classification (NCBI taxonomy): domain Eukaryota; kingdom Metazoa; phylum Arthropoda; class Malacostraca; order Decapoda; family Palinuridae; genus Panulirus; species Panulirus ornatus. The sequence goes on along the minus strand of NC_092260.1, from coordinate 13,286,962 downwards.
ATTTCCTCTTGCCCCACTAATTTTGACTTTCTGATTTCTACCACGATCAAAAGCAGTCTCGAAAGGACTCGGTGGTCTTCTGCTGTTTGAATTACTTTGCATTTCTTTGTATCTGTATTTCTCTGTACTAGCCGGCGGGGCTGTGGTTAATGAAGGTCAGTGTGAAGAGGAGCAGGAGGCTGCTCCTTATTATTACCAGCTTTCCTCCCACAGGGGACCTCCTGACCTAGGAAGCCTGTCCCGATAAAGACATACTCTGGTGCTATACATTAGCTCCATCCTACCTTTCTCCTGCCATGGCCCGTCTACTGTGTCGTCTTTATATTCAAACGATTCTTCTGAGTTGTTATAGTCTGAAACTGCTATGCGTCTATGTGAGAACTCTTCTAAAGCGAGAGCACCAATACCTAAAGTTCTAGAACTGGACTACCAGTACCTAAGGCTCTACAACTGTACTCTTGTATAATATTTTCTGAATTACATTTACTTAACACTACCCAGGTACTTGACTGTAACAGCCCTGGCCCTGGCTGGCACTTCTTGGCACTAATGAAGGCAACACTGATGTCAGTCGGGGCCGGCCGGGGGATTGGGAGGGGGGGGAGATGCAATTAACGTGTGGCTGCTCATCATTGGTCTGAGCTAATGGCCTGATCTGTTCTACGTCCATGGTTGGTGAGGCGTTTGGGGTCGATGGCTGGTCAGTAGGGGCAAGGCAACACTGCAAGACAGGCCCTAGACACACATTTACCAATTTCTCCAAAAAGTTTAACTTCGAGAAGAGGAAATTATATACGAAAGCTTCATCATTATTTTCTCTAGCTCTTGCTTGATCGTCCGAACAGTTGCACTGCTGGAAGAGAAGATGAAAGTTTACAAAGTTTACGACCGAGTTTAACTAAGGTGCTGTCCAAAATGAAAAGGTGGAGGCTGTGGTTACCATAGGTCAAGGATGTGGTAGCAGAGTAGGTGTGGGAGTAGTGGGGGTTTTGAAGGTTGCAGGTGGTGTTGGTGGTGACAAAGGAGGCTGCAAGTGGGGCAGGTGGTGGTGATGGAGGCTTAAGGTGGAGCAGGTGGTGGTGGTGGTAGAGAGGCAGCAGGTGGTAGAAGAGGCTGCAAATGGTCAATACCGAGATGCCAGAGGTAGATATCGACCACCTGGGTTGTTCGGTCAGCGCCACAACCCTCATGATTCCTGCTGTCTGGCTCCTGGTTAGCTTCCTGCCCGCCGTGATAGATTATCCTTTCCTGGAACGGTACACTGAATAGCAAGAGTGTTACTTAACAAACACTTTCCGGTAACACCGACTCTCTCTCTCTCTCTACTACCACTCACCACCAACACCAGTACTGTTAACCGCCAACGCTGATACCACAAACCACCACCACCACCAACCCCATTCACCAACACTGCTACTATTCGATGGCAACAGCAACAAGACCCACCGCCATTACCGCCACCACCGGTACTATTCACCATCCGTCTCCACCCCTGACATCCCAACGCTTACCTACTGAACTTTACAGTATACCTTACTTCCGGCCGTGCAGGGAGTCCCTTGTCATTATGCCGACCCACCCTGCCTGCCTGCCTGCCTGCCACCGACCCCACACGACACGAACAACCGTATCTACCACTCAAAACTACACCTACATCCCAGTATTCCCGCCATAACCGCATCGATGTACAGCTCTCTCTCTCTCTCTCTCTCTCTCTCTCTCTCTCTCTCTCTCTCTCTCTCTCTCTCTCTCTCTCTCTCAAGGCGCGCATAAAACATTTATTACAGGAGAACTGGGAAATGTGCGAGATAAAAATATACTGTAGCCAGCATAGAAGAAAATTGAGTGTGTGGCTTACTTATTTGATCTGGGCGAGTGATGGTCGCCTCAAAGGGAAGATTGGGGGAGAGGAGAGGACGCGTTATTATATAGCGCACCATGAGGAGGCTTCTCCCTCCCTCCCTCCACACTCCCGTCTTCAACTGGCACACAAGAATTGGCAACCTCATGGTAAGAATCCATTTTTCGTCTTCCTTTCCGGAGGATCTCCTTGAACTCTCTAACTAACCCCACTGATCTTACCTGCTCCCTTTTCCATGGCAGAAGCTGATCATTGCTCTGACCCAGATGCAACACGTCATAGCATTTCCTTATCCGCTTTAGTAAGTTACATCTGGGTGATGGAAGTTGTAACATGTTTAGCACATTACAACACATATATGGTGAGTCAGCTGACGTTACGACAGGCTAGTTCCTGTTACGATACAAGAGCACGTTGTAACGTGATATCGTTGGTAACACTCAGTTCCATTAATGCGGCGACTCGTGGAAGATGGACATGGTGAGGAAGGTTAGTATAAGCGAGGTGAAGGGAGAAGGGAAATAAGTAAGAAGGTGGAGGAGGATAGACAGGAGTAGAGGAAGGGAGGGGCGCCTTCCTGGCCGCACAAGGTGAAATATTAAACCAAAAATAGAATGTGCGCCACCCTTCAAGATTACCGGAGGAGGAGGAGCTGCATCTGGCCTCAGCAGCCTCTGCCAGGACTTATGAGGTTTCCAAGGGGCGCGGGTGACAAGGTTGGAGGAGGGATTGGTTGGTTCCAGGCCTCTGCGAGGGTTCAGAGGGAGGAGGAAGAGGATGCCTAAATAGTGAGGGGGAACGTTTCACCCAAGAGAGGAAATTAAAGACTGGTAAGATCGAAGACGTTGTGTTGTGTCTCCATTTCGTTTTAGACTTTATAAGTGAAGCGCTGTAAGTTGCTGAAGTTTTGCATTCAGTATTTTTTCTTGATATTTTCCCCTGGCCTATGTTTCCCATTGCTGTGTGGGAGGGGCGTTGAGAAGGAAAGTTCTGAAGGGTAGCTTGCCTTGCGTACACCTTGAGTCCGTTTTGGAGGCTCACCTATACTTCCATAACTCGGTCCGGAATTAAGTTTTACTGCAGCTGCAGTGAATACATAGGATAAAGTCGCGGCTTACAGATATACGTAGCCACTGAAGCGTGGCTGATCAAGGTACACAATCTAGTTATTCATCCAGTGTGTTCAATACCTTTTCCACTGAATGTGTCCATAACGTTTCCAATATTTGCCAACGCTGTGTTCAAAAGTTTCAACCCCGGATATATATATCCATCACGTTCTCTAATTATAATCACGATATTTTTAGACCCCCGGGAATTACCTTAGAAATGGAAATGTCTCAGGATGCATACTGTCACTAAGCCCATGATGCATGTGACAAGCGGTCCATGTCTCACAGTTCTGAAGGTAAACATAATGGGAGCCAGAAGTAGAAAATTGGATCGAGGAAGATAAAATTAGTTACGTACAGACGCCTAATTCAGGATAACAAGGCTACACTCCTAGCTTTATACAGGAAGCTCCGGCATCTTTATTTTTTAGCAGTTCGTGGAATGATAGAGTTAAAGAGTAAAGAGCATTTTTATTCACCTCTTTATTCCGTTTTGGCTGATATAAGATATCAGGCCACTCTGCTCCTATGGCATTAGTTTCAAGCAGCGCACAGAAGTAAACCAGGAGTCACCAAGTTGACCCCAAGGACTGAAGATTTACCAAGCTATCACATGTAACCTAAGGGTTTCGAGGTACGCCAAACTAAAGGCTATTGGGTGACCTAAGATCTGACAGTAAAGCAAAACGAATGTTCCAGTTCAAACCGAAGTTTCATACAGCAAATTCGAACATTAACCATGAACTCACAGGTAATTCATCCCCGAACCAATAAACCAAGAGCTCACAGGTAAACCACAAGCTTACTTCCAAACCATTATCTAGGCTGACCCATTACACAGAGGCATACCAGGACGCTGATGAAGACGCAAATGGAATCCCCAGATCGTCTTTCCTACGTTTACTTTATCGTTTGAGGGACCTGAACCCACTCGCGGGGCCCCAAACTTGCGATAAGTAGCGGCAGTTGTGTTGATTGCCTGATTGGTGGGGGATAATTACTGCTGCTGCGAGTGGCTGACCCGATAATAAGGCGAGGAACTCAATTTCTTTTCGTGTTTTCTTTGCGGATGTGTCTTGGAGGGCGGTTGTATGGCTGGGGATTCTGCTAGTTTGTGAAGTTTCTGTTTATTTGTGTTCATCCTCCAACGTCACACACTGCCCTCACAGACTCCCTCCTCCTCCTCCTCCTCCTCCGCCTACTCCCACATCCTCTCCCTCTCCCAAGGTTGTGGGTTTTGAGGCATGTCCTACCGCCAGGGTACCGGTAGGGCTTGTAATGACGGCGCAGTGAAGGAGCACTTCAGTGTCTGTCAAACTCCCCTCCTTGGCCTAGGATGCTGTCTCTTCTTTCTACCTCACCCACACGTGGGTTTCTGGCATTCAGTCCACAAACACGCACACTTTTTTCCTCTCACAGAACTTTATAAGACTTAGCTCACATGACTTAGTATATTCTTAGCTCTAGTTATATAATCCTGAGCGCAAAATTTCATGGTTGTTACTCTACTCCCTCAGACTTCTCACATCCTCCTATTCTTCCCTCGGGGCTTTCACTTCCTCCTCCTCCTCTCTCTCTAGGGCCTCTCACATCCCCCTCCTCTCCCTCGGGCCTCTCACATCTCCATCTCTCCCTCTCCCCCTCTCTATTAACAGCACCTGCTACATTTTCCTCTAAAGGTCTTACATCTGAACTTTTGCAGCGTGTAATATTTCCTGATGTTTAATGCCCCTCTCATTACAGACTCATTATGGACCTGTTTGCGCTGTGGAGCGTCTCGTGCGCGGCTGCCTTGCCATTTTTGGTCATATTTATGACTGCTGCCATAGGGAGAGAGACGTAATGTGTTTGCTCTTTCGTAATATTCATATTTTTTTCGGCCTAACAATCAATCAAACAGCGACATTCCTTTAGTCTGGAGATGACCAGCTTGAAACTTGGTTGCAGTGTACCTTGGCTCAATACTCCCAGACGTGTGTATTCTTAATTTGTTCATTTAAAGGATTTATTTCTTCTTGTGGTGGTGGTGGAGGTTGGGGGTGTCAAAGATGAAACCCCAAGTCGTCTATTACGGGCTGGTGCTCCGTGGAATCTCAACCAGCTGCGACAAAACCCTGCCTACACTCCACATGATACAATGCACAGGATTAGTATCTGACCTGAGCCATTACTGTTACTCTGCACGGGTCAAAGTTCAGTAATTTTTTTTTTTTTTTTTTGAGGGCATGTGCTCCTGCAGGTTCAAGGTTGGGCTGCAGTCAGCAGCAGGGATGATGGACTCCTTCAGTGAGAGTTTTATGACGAGACGTTTCTCCTCGTCCACTAATGATATAATACAACCTCATCAAAAAAGACTTTTCACTCGCGGTGTAATCCCATGCAGGCGGAGTCTGGTAACACAAACACACACACATATAATCTATCTATCTATCTATCTATCTATCTATCTATATATATATATATATATATATATATATATATATATATATATATATGATACACAAGTCCATAATGATAGTTATAGTGTAATCGCAATATATATATATATATATATATATATATATATATATATATATATATATATATATATATATATATATATATATATCCAACCAGATATACTACCTCGCCTTTCCCTCTTAAGCAAGGTATCATAAAACACAAACTGAGGTCCGAAGTAAAAATAAGAAGACCTGGTCAGGCTCCTTCCTGTATTCTTACTTTTAGAAAACGCAAAAGGGAGGATTTCCAGTCCCCTGCTCCCGTCGGTCTTGGTCGCCTTCTACGTCATGCAGAAGATATGTGGATCGTAGTCTTTCCTCCCTATCCCCGGGCAGACGCATCTCTTGCAACAAGGTTTATACATCTGATGTTTTATACTACTTATATATATATTTCCTTCTTATTTTAAGAATTTGTATGGTATTAAACCCGGGTTCTGCCAGCCTCTACCTTCCGTACATTATAGAGAAGCCCAAGCTGCTGCTCCGCATATGTCTCCCCTCCCCTTCCCCCCAGCCTATCCAACCCGCCTTACCCATGTTATCATCTTCCCCTCCCTCATCTTCTGCCCCAGCCCCTCTCCCCTGTCATTTTTGTCATCTTCCTTATCGTTTGGTGTCACGTTCATCACCGCGCGACACATTTTACTGATTCATCAGCCCGTCTCGCCTCTCATATCTCCCCTCCCTGGTGAGGCTAGCAGGGGAGCTTTGCCCTCTGTCTCACGTACTTTTCTCCGTTCCCTTCGTTATTTATGGATGTAATTCTCATATTCGTGGATCCCGGTTCCCCTGTTCTGCCCGCCATTATCATCTGGACGGCTCCCTCATGCTGGCTCATGGCACCTTGGGTCTCGGTGTCGTGGGTAGTAAAATTTATTCCTGTTTTGGCAGAATCTCTCTCTCTCTCTCTCTCTCTCTCTCTCTCTCTCTCTCTCTCTCTCTCTCTCTCTCTCTCTGTTGAGACGTGTCCTGAACACGAGTGTTCAGTGCGACACTGCCGGACATTATGGCTCAAGGGAAATCCAGCCTGCGCTGCCGGACGTACAGCGAAGTCGTACATCCTTTTGCTTGAATTTTAGAATGGTGATGGTGGGTGCCAGTGTTAAGCTCATACGGCATAATATTCCTACATTGCAACCTTCAAGCTCGAACTGCAGAGTTTCAGTGTCCGCTGACACTAGGCCTGCACTGTCTGCTGATAATGTGTTCCTGCACTGTACGCTAACAGTGCAGGCCGGCAGTGTACGCTCACAGTCCGGGCCTACACTGTACTCTGACTGTGCAGGCCTACAACACGCAAACAGTGCGGGCCTGCACTGTACGCTGAGTGTGCGGGCCTGCACTGTACGCTGACTGTGCGGGCCTGCACTGTACGCTCACTGTGCGTGCCTGCACCTGAGACTGAGGAAGAATGTGCAGAGGGTTAGAGCGTCTGTTTACCTCGTGGTCAGGAACTGCTGTATCTACCGCGGGCGTGCGAGAGTGTAGATGCTCGCCCCTGCAAACAGCTATGTGTCTACCCAGGAACTATAGGGCAGGACAAAGATTTAGTGGAGCTGGTGAGAGCAGGAAAATTACATGAAAAACACAAAGTAGAAGGATGGAATAAGATTACGCAAGGAAGGGGAAACACGATATTGTTGACGGGAGCCACGCCAGAGACGACCACGGGCTCGGAAGAACACATGAGAATCGAAAACTAAACAAAAAGTTATCAAAAGGTAGAACTCTTGAGAAACTTCGGCTCACAGACCGCAGCAGCAGCAGCAGCAGTAGCAGCGAGAGATTTTTGTTCGAAAGGTTGGAGCAGCGAGGCGACCAAAGTTGTGCCACCACACGGTTTTTATCTCCAACTTTGCCCACAGGAAAATTTTGTTCTCAGGGCTGAGATTGGAGGGGAAGCATTTTAAACTATTACTGGGCTGTAAGGCAACTTAGGGCAAGATTTATGATGGAGGCAAAGTGGACCTGAGGATGGCAGATATTGTTCTCGGCAAGATATAACGGGGGATACATCTTGGACGGACGAATAGTAGAGCGAACGGTTACCGTGCTGGTAGCATGGGAGGGGAGCAGGGGAGGAAAAGGCAGCAGTGTTATTAGCGGAATGTGAGGGGGTGAGGAGGTCATGGGAGAGAGAAGTAATTAGCCGAGGATTCAGGGGAAGAAAGAAAACAACCGGAGTGGGGGGCGAGGAACAGCCTAATGCACTTAAGTTTGTCAATAAAGACCCCCATCAAAACACACACACACACACACACACACACACACACACACACACACGGGAACTCACAGAAGGAAACTCATCCGTGACGTCTAGGTGGCCATGAAAGCGTGTGTAACTAGCGTTGCTGAGAGACCCTCGCCTGACATCATCATCAGATGTCTGGATGGTGCCTTGTCGTGGTTCATTCCTACCGCACCATGCACGGGTAGGATGGTCTGGCCCTTCAACTGATCCTTAAGAGTGAGGCCGAAGCCCATCCCATCACATCTAAGAGACACACTGGCGTGCTCAAAGGCCGCATCGTTGTGCTCGAGGGCTTAAGCACGCAAACCCGTATTTCATATATGCAGTTTTGCGAGTCTGCCCAGTAATAATTACGTGAAACGCTGATAAAACTATTTGCACTGTCATCCCTTGATGAAGGACAACGAAGTCAGTAACGATGTTAGAAATGAGGAAATTAAGGACATTTTGTCCTGTATATCAGAGAGCAGCAGGACGGTTAGAACAGTAGTACGTACCGCGACATCTGGGTTAAATATATCAAGAGCCATATACTTACAGCTGGGACCCCAGCCCTGACCTTCATGGTACAGTGAAGACGGCCACCCCAGGATGTGCTGGTTACGTAGGCCTGTGGTTGGCGGCTACCAACACACTGACAGAACAAAGCAAGAGCATGGTAACCTGGTCTTAGGTCGAATTGTGTTTAGAAGACCTTTGAAACCATCTTATGATGCACCTAAGGCATGGACCCAGACCGATCTTGGGGTAAAAGACCTCCGTTATAATTATAAGATATACTTAAGGCAAGATAAGATCCTTGGCTGAAATGTTGTAGCTATAGAATATCTAAACTATCCCGTTCGGGAGGTGAGTAGAAAATCATCTCCGAAGTCATCCTGGAGAATACGTAAGACAAGGAAAAATTCCAGACCAAATTGCTGGGGTAAGCAGAATCCCGACGAAACCATCTTGAGGTGAATGATTTGATTTGTCCCGATATCACCGGCAAATTTATTGTGCATCCCATGCTCATCCTGCGATCGGTAGCGCAAAAGGATTATAGAGGTCACAAACGGTCTTGAGGTGGACCCTCAACATGTGCAACCTTTACTACGATTCACTCAGTGATATAGGAAAGGACACCTTCAGTGCTGGCAAAGGGAGATGGGAGGAAGCCGGTCTTATTAACGAACAATTAAGGTGTGGGGGCGACCGAACCACACGCTTTTGGTAAACATGTTTCAGTCGTCGTGTCAGGAGGAAGATTCTTATGCCATGACGCACCAACGACAAGGACACTGTTAGAAGTTCCGTAAGTGCTCGAAGAATCTGAAACTTCCAATTTATCCAGGAATTTCCTTGTCTCCGCGTGCATTCGAAACTGAAAAATTTCTCGTTCGAGTAACCTGTATACCCCTGCTGGTTCAAACGAAGCGGGATATCCTGGAATATTTGTCTTGTCCGGATAAGAGGGAAAACGTTTACGTTACTGGAAAGAACAGAATGAAGTAAATGGTTGAAGAAGCGGGAGTGGGTGGGTGTGACGTGCCTAGTGGGCGGCGACACGCAGGGCTGTAAGGGAAGGTCGCGAGTGCCTATAAATGGCAGGGGCACTCCAGTTATCATGCTGCCGCTTGTCCATCATGCCACTGCGGCTACACCTACACTACCACCTTTATTGTTTAACATCGCCTACATTACCTACACCCACCCACACTAACGACACAACATCCTTTGTGCTCACTTACAGTACTTACAGCAGCGCCTACTTAACCTATGACCCTTTACATTCCTTACACCTCCTTCCGTTAACTAGTTGACCTGTCAAAAGGCGAACAAAATTTTTAGATTTATATATGGTAAGGTTCTTAAATGTAAGTCTAAGGAAATAATGCTCACTCTTTGCAATTCACTGGCGTACCTCCTCCCTCAATACTGGGTTAAGCTTTGGTTACAACTTAAAGACGACTTAAAGAATGGAGAGAGTACAATAGCAAGCCTGTGAGAGGCAGCTGGAAGACCTACTTATTCTGTATATAAAAGAAAATGTAAAGAGATTTAATACAGGTATACCTTATACGTTCAAGAACAGATTTGATCAGTACTTCGCTTCAAGCTCACGAATGATATGATTTACACTTTGGTTACATGTTCACACATATTTATCTTGAAATCATTTGTACCTTTTTCTACACTTGCTCTACTAATGTCATAGTTTCTGATCTCTTCCACTATCAGTCTCAAATGGACCCAGTGGCCTGTTGCTGTTGGAATTCCTGTAACCAAACCCCTGCAACTCTACCCATTTCTCCAAGAACAACATGACTAACATCATTAGCGGCTGTGTACTTCAGCATATGCAGCAGCTGCCTCATCATCACCAGCATCAACTCCCTCCCATCACCACCACAACAGCACCATCTGTGTTAGTATCTTCCTTTCTTGAAAAATCTCTCCTGAATGTTCAACTACGCCATCTTTTATGCCCACCTCTCACCATCAGTTCCGAGAACACACCTTTTCACACTAATATCATTGTCTTCCCTCTTCCCTCTCCATCACCTTCACTGGCCTCCAGTACTGTCTATGCTGCCATCAACACCACCACCACCAGCAGCAAGAACATTAGCATGTACCCTATGCCTTCGCCACCAACACCACCACTTCACTCTACATAAACATTTTTAGGACTCTCTCTCTCTCTCTCTCTCTCTCTCTCTCTCTCTCTCTCTCTCTCTCTCTCTCTCTCTCTCTCTCTCTCTCTCTCTCTCACCAAGCTCCTTTGATGACTATCTGATGTACCAAGCTGTTGGACGCTGCAGCATGGAGTCCGGCACATCCGGTGCAGGTGCAACATGCTGATCAGCTGCACCTGGAAGAACCCAGTGGTCTCCTCGACGTTCCTGCTGCTAACCTTTTTGGTTAACCCTACGAGCACGACGTCATGAACATCAAGTACGACGATACGGCCCTGGAGCACGATGGTGCAAGGGTGCCTGGCGGGTCAGGTCAGAGGCCAGGCCATCACACCCAGGGGTCATACCGTTTTGTTCAAGGAGTTAAACAGACACGGACCCCTGACGCGTCCTTTACCCTCCCTCCTTAATACTGTCTACACCACCTTTGTTTCCCAGGGACACAGTCAGCTCAGTGTACCGAGTCTATATTATTCTTGCAAGAGATTTTCGTATGCAGATTAAGGGCTAGACCTTCCAGGATATTCCATGCGTATATGATGATGTACCGCTCATGTCAGCGATCTTATGATGCATACAGTATCAAAGCTTCGAACTTTTGTTACGGTAAATAAGATGCGTTACCCGAGCGATGCGGTTGTGGACAACTTTTGCACAGTTTCTAGCCGGTCAAGTTCTCCTTTATTATCATCGTCATCATTATTGCTATTATGTAATCGGAGGAGCCCCTCTCCAGCAGCTTCAAGGGCTGCGCTACACTCAGGAGCAGGGACAGGATGGAGTGTGAAACAAGTCGTTCTTCAGCGTGACTGTACTGTTTCGTCAACCTCGCCAAAGGTGACTCTTCACTCACGATGCAATCTCAAGCAGGCGGAGTCCGGTAACGCCTCATGTTCTCATATATAATGTTGATATTATTATACAGCAGTAGTGCGTGCGGGGCACATGTGCTTGGAATAGTGTCGTCACTCTACTTATTTCTGTGGTACCGTCATCTGTTATTTTCTTTGCTCCTTCTGGATCCACATTATTCTTCTCTTCGCAGTGTCTCCCTCCCCTCTCTTCCCCATTCCCTTCACCTACCAGCGAAACTGAGAAGCGTCTGCTATTTATCTGTTCTATCGCTGGCTTTGACAGCATGTAGCTTCCTCTTTTACATTATGGTATGTGACTGTCTCCATAAAGATTCTCTCTCTCTCTCTCTCTCTCTCTCTCTCTCTCTCTCTCTCTCTCTCTCTCTCTCTCTCTCTCTCTTTCTCTCTCTCTCTCACACACACACACACACACACACACACACACACACACTTCGAACTCGCATTCAGACTATCTCATCTCTCTTAGACACTCCCTTCCCGGGGATGCGCTCCGCCCACCTCGTCCCGTAATCTCTCTCCTTTACCTACGATAAGCCGCTACCTCTTGTAATCCAACTGTCACTCGGCCCACTCACCCATCAACCTCCCCTCTCTCGTTACTCACCTACAGTCCTTCCCCCTCACCCTTCCCGCCCTACCCCCTTGCCCATGCATTTTTCTCTCACCCTGATCACCTCTTAATTCCACTTCTCCCTCTCTCGTCACCATATCAGGGGGAACTAATAATAAAATATAATTCCTTCTCCCAAAATACGTCCCTGTGCGATGGTTACCATTTCAGCAACCACATCATAGAGGTCCCAGAGTACGCTAAAGGACCATACTGACCCAGGAAGACCCTCTAAAACCCCAGGTGACAAAGCCCAAAGACCTCCCAGAAGACCCACAAACCATCCACGTAGATACCTAAGGTGTTTCAAGGAATATTACTCCCTCCCCCCAGCAAGTGAGTGGTCCACCAACAGCTCAAACACCGCCTGTGACACCCCCAGAAGTGACTTTAAAACGCAGAGAGGCCCCCATAATACCACACACCTTCTGAGAACCCCAGAGCAGGCCAACAGGGGAGCGATGTGCGTGATTACTATTTGTGTATTACGGGGAGAGAGTTTTACACTAGTGTTGCCCTGTCTCTTATTCTTGTTTATATATAGCTTACGCCAGGTCTCATTTTACCGACCAACCCCGTAGGGAGTATGAACACCTGAGCTGGGTTTGGAGAGACTGCCGCGCCCAGGATTCGAACCCATGCTGGCCCGACCCTGAGTGGGACAATGCTGACTCATGGCCGGTAACGCTGATCACCACAGCACGTTGTGTGTGTGTGTGTGTGTGTGTGTGTGTGTGTGTGTGTGTGTGTGCATGCGGATGATGGAAGCAAATCCATTACACTACAGAGACCAGCCTACAGCTCCGAGTCTGTCCTGGCACGGAAGGAAGGATCCGTGAGCACAATAAATTCAAGAAGCCTTCTTGTCTCCGCCCGGGCCGACGTCACCCTTAACTTCCTGGGCCACAAGAGACACTCTAACGTGCCGTGCTTCCCTCCCCACGCCCATGCCGTGAAGCCCACGCCAAAGGAACAAATACGGTCAAAATCATCCCTCTTGCCTAATCTTTGGCGGCGCCTGTGTGGGGCTTCTTCATTGGTGTAGACGTGACTGATGAGGGAGAGTGGGGTGTGGGGAGGGGGGGGGGGACTGTGGTGCCACCCATCATGAACACACTCATATGGCTGCCTCCATGACCTTCCTGTCACTCGCCGTCTGCTGCTGCTGCTGCTGCTGGCCGGCGACACGCACCCTTGCTCCTCTTCCCAGATACATCTAAATCCACTTAACCTACCAAGGCTTCTCTCTCTCTCTCTCTCTCTCTCTCTCTCTCTCTCTCTCTCTCTCTCTCTCTCTCTCTCTCTCTCTCTCTCACACCTCTTGATTAAGGAATACACTCTGAGCATGACGGTACGGCCGGCCCTTGGGAATGACGACCTGGCCTTTGTTATGAATCTGGAGGATGATGTCAAGAGTCCAGGCCATTGTCTCCATGGGTTGTTCTGACGTGTTCAAGGTTACACCGTCACGAAGAAGGATAATACCATCGTGCTCAAGGGTGGTGCTGTACCGTTATGTCCAGAGCGTTTCGAGAATCTTTATTTATCCATCTGTATCATGAAATGCCCGAGACAGGGGGCTTCCCTTCGTCCCTGCCTGGTGTCTGGGTTATTGCGGATATCCAGAGAGTCTCCTGTGTGTGCCGAGTTAGCTGTAACGTCATTCCGCAGTGCTTTGTCCAGACTGCCGCCTTTTATTGTCAGCTGCGTGGCCTTATTCCCCAGACTGTTGCTATACGTGGCGTTTGGGGAGTTAAAGCTACCATGATTTTTTTTTTTTAACGTCACTCACAATCATTCTTATGTAGGCAATTACAGCCTCTGATTTCCACCTTCCATCTAATTCTTTACTCCGCTCTTGCCCCTCACACCTCCTTCTGATCAAAACATTTTCCTTCGCAACAAAACCTTCCCTCACCATACTTTATTTTCTCTGCACATGTAACGTCTCATAGTTCGTCTGCCGCTCTAAACTCGTCCCAAAGCTGACCATCTCTCCCCTCTTGTAACCCAATATGCCGGTACAAACATATCTACCCTATCCGGTCGTAGGTGCCATCTTAGCCTCCCCGTTTTGCTCCCTGGTCCTCCTCCTCCATGTCTCTATCTCCCCTGGTTCGTATAATACCAAGACCCTACACGAACTCCCCGGCGCTTGCTTACTCCCCCCTGCCACCTACCATGGCCTCTCTCCCTCACCTGGCACTTCCCATGACTGTTATTAATGGTCAAGTCAGATGCCGGTCCCTCATACCGAAAGGTCATAATGTAGGGCTCAAAAGTACCGTTAACCTCAAGGGGGTTGAACTATTGGATGTGTTTATCTCGATATTGTGGTCGTTTAGATAATATATAAAACATGAACCTGATAATGGCAGTATGGGTGGCCACGTGCCTGGCAGCCAGCCTCTCCTGAGCCAGATGTGGTTCCGCGACCCCTCGGGCCTCTTCCTGCTTCCTCTCATTCCCCTCATTATCTCCCTCGCTCCCCTCACTCTCCCGTCATGTGTTATCAGGCCGTTATCAGGCACTCTGCTAAATCGGCCAGGGTCGCCACTCAGTCGCCGCCACCGCACCACCCCACAACCACCACACCATCACCACCACCACCACCACCACCTTCTTCATGACCTCAAGACCTCACGACCATCAAAACCACCACCCAGACCATCATAACTACCTCAACCACCATCGTCTCAACGACATCAACATCACCACCACAACTCAGTCATCACCACCATCGCTGTCGTCAGCTCATTTCTACCACCACCAACGCCCCACGAGCCTGGCTTACCTTGCACCAGCTATGCACCATCCCCGTCCCCCATCTTCTATCCCTTCCCCTCCATGTTTGTGTTTACCTGCCCTTCTTTCTGCTTCTACCCCTCTTAAGGAGAGGTGTTCCAGTTCCCGATTTCAACCCTCTCCCCTACGCCCAATGCCCTTATCTCCATACAGCCACTACCTCCACCCACATCTCGCTTTCTTCATCTCGCCACTATCGCCACCTACATCTCCCTCACCTTGTCTACCTACCATCTTAAGCCTCTTCCTCATTCCCTCGCTCTCCCACACCTTAGCCATATCTCCACGGTGCCTCATCTGTTTCCTTCGAGTCCCCAACCTCCTCCTTCCTCCCTCACTCACATATGTTTTCCCTGCCTGAAGACGTCAGTCCTGTCTTTTACTACCGCGTGGCGGTACAGGGTCTCAGCAGGTACAGGGTCTCAGCACCCACAAGATATTCCACCATGGTGTCCACACATCGTGCTGTTTGTTCCCCTCAAGTAAACATAACCAAGAAAATGTCGCAGGAAAAACTCGTTGGCTCCGCTCTGGCGTTTACTCTCACAGTTTTCACCCCAGTGAGCGTCTCACCTGCCTGCCGCACCCCTGGCTGGCCCCTCACTCTCTCACACCTGCCGCCTCTCCCTCGACCTAATGTTATTTTCCCTTCGTGGTCGCCCCCCCCCCCCCCCCCTACATCCCTCTCTCCTGGTCCACCAGCCCCTCGTCCATGCCTATTTCTCCTCCATCTGATGTCCTCCTCAGCCCTCCTGCCTCCCCCAACTGTCTCACTTTCTCCCTCAATCACGTCAATCCCGCCTGACGAACACGTTACATCAGACCCGTGAGTGGAAGGGAGGGTGGGATAGCTCCCGAGCACAACACATGTACGTAGTTTCCGCTCCCTCCCTCCCTCCTCGCCTATGTTTACACCCCAGATTGCCTCCTCCCACCATCTGTCTTTCCTCCTCCTCCTTTGTACTTGCTGTTGCCTCATTCCTCATGGTGCGTGATCTTTTCCCCACGCTGACTTTCTCCTCACCATCTATCACGTACTGTTTCGTCATCTGCCAGCCACTTCTCACTCCCTCGACATATAGACGCTCCATACACCTCACGCTCAGTTACACGCTCGGTCCAGACACCACCCCACGCCACAGGCTGGCTGGCCAGTGTACACTTACACCACATGACAGGCGCTGTCATCACCAGCTGGAGGGCCAGTACAGCCCACGCCACCTGCCAGGCGCCCTCACCACCAGCTGGAGAGCCAGTACACCCACGCATCTCCGGCCAAGCGTCCCTCACACTTGCTAATACCTCTTACCATCAGCCAGACACTCAAATCGGACTATCTACGAGGATCCATTCAACGTCCTCCATGCACCCCTCCCCATCATGAGCAACACTCCCTCCTCTCCAGACTCCCTCATCATGTTGTCAGGTCAGGTTACCTCATGTGTCTGTCTCGCTTTTCACTGCGTGCTCGCATCTGTCACATGATACTCACTGAAATACATCTTGTTTAGTAAGTCAACTAAGTGACACGTTTAATTGATGAACGAACTGATCCTTGAATATTCATACAGTAGCTCGAGGCCGTGAGCTGGACTACTTCAGAGACCTGAAACATCTTTCATACGTAGTTATATGTACCTGAGTTGTCTCACTCAGCACAACGGCTGTGACACTTAGCTGTCTTTCCTGGACAGCTTCGTCGCAACCTGAATGTAAACAGCCGTCGTAACGTACACGAGAATATTAAGTGGTAATCGGAGTCTATTGCCGAAGTTAACTTCTTGCAAACTTCAGGCTGGCTTTCTCCCACCCCGGGTTCTCCTGTTACCTCGCCAGAGCACCTCCCGACCCTGTGCAACCCCCCTCGCTCCTGCATCACGCCTGGCCTCTCCACCGCCTGCCTACACCTACACACTGGGAAACGTCGCAGTATTACTATTTACGCCCCTTTTTCTGTCGTTTTTAACACGTGTGTTCACTACTACCTCGCGAAACACTACTTCAGCGTCAATCCCGTTGTTTTGTTCCCTTTTGCGTAGCC
This sequence comes from Panulirus ornatus, assembly GCF_036320965.1. NCBI lineage: Eukaryota > Metazoa > Arthropoda > Malacostraca > Decapoda > Palinuridae > Panulirus > Panulirus ornatus. The sequence continues at coordinate 13,270,225 of NC_092260.1, read as the reverse complement.
TATATTCTCTACAATGGGTATTCGAAGCTATATAAAGTCTGTGCCTATGTCCCATACATCTGTCCTGGCTAACAACTAGTTAAATTTCGTATAAAAGTGTTCAAAGGCACTGTGAGGAGGCTGTACCCCCGGAGGATCAGCTCAGACAGGTGAGTCATGCCCCAGGAATCCACTTCACCTGCGGGTGTAGAATTGCCAGGTGTGGGCAGGGCTGGGATTGCAACAGCACCGGCAGAGGCTGCGCCCTGCAATACCCTCTAACTTCCATTGTTAATTACTCCCATAATACCCAGTTGCAGGCGGGAACAAGATGAATATGGTATGTTAACCAATCCTCAGAGCTCTTCACCGTCCCTGGCCTGGACATCATGAGAGGCTCTGCTGCTTCTTGTGTGGCTGACACAAGAGAAAACCGACCGAGTCATTGTTCCCTCAGTTGCTTTTCCATGACGTTCATACTTGAGCAATTGGTTTCTAGGCCATTGTAGCTCAGTCAGTTGTATTGTATGACTGTAATTCTGCGGCGAAACAACGTGAGTTCGAACACTTGCCGAGAGCCTGGGGGAAAAATGTCCAACTTTGCTGTTAAAACCTGGGCGGGTCTGACCAGAATAATAGTCGAGACTGTACACTTCTGAGCGGTACACAAGTTTTTGGTTTTGGTCCTTTGGGTCGAAGTCTTCCTAGGAAGATGGTGAATCGATATTTTTTTCTATTTCAAGATGTTCAATTTATGTCACGAAGTACCGAACCGATGCTTCAGTTATGAGTAAATTGGTTTCACTAATGATTAGACAGTGAGTGGCGTACGTTTCATGTTAGACAGTTTCGAACTGGCTTTTCGAGCTCGAACAACAGTGATTCATAAACAGGCTGGCAGCCTTGATGCAAGCTTTTGAGAAAATGTGTGTGGTTCTTAGGTTGGTTCTTTGCTCTCTGGTTCATGTTGCAATAACCCAGCCGGTTATTCTGCACGTCTTTTGTAAAACATGAAACATTTGATGCCCAAAGTTCAAGACTAAAGTTGAAGACTTTGGGGAGAATTTTAAAC